>NC_060271.1:61385377-61456043 GCF_021613505.1 Equus quagga
TACACACACGTGTGCACAGACACTGCACACCAACACCTGCTCTTTACTTCACTATTGATGCATATTTTTCTAGACATTCACATCCTGATCTTTTTTTTTTAAAAGATTTTATTTTTTCCTTTTTCTCCCCAAAGCCCCCCAGTACATAGTTGTACATTCTTCGTTGCGGGTCCTTCTAGTTGTGGCATGTGGGACGCTGCCTCAGCGCGGTTTGATGAGCAGTGCCATGTCCGCACCCAGGATTCAAACCAACGAAACACTGGGCCGCCTGCAGCGGAGCTCGCGAACTTAACCACTCGGCCACGGGGCCAGCCCCACATCCTGATCTTATTTGATGCCGGGAGTCATTGGTTTTCTCAGAAAAAATTCTCATTATAGGAATAATAAATTGTAGACATTTGGAAAATATTTTAGAAAATTTCAAGACACAAAATGTGAAAAGAAAAATCACTTGGAACTCTCCTCCCAAGGGACGGCCAATGTTAATCTTCTGGTGCAGGCGAGCCCTTCCTGACTGCAGTTGTAGATGTGACAGGGTGACAATGGGGTCCTTACCCACTTTGATGATAGAGGGGAAGGGAGGGTGCCCTCAAACCAAATAAGGGGCAGCAAGAGAGCTTCCAGAAAACTTGAATGGGTCCCCAGGAGTGTGGGGAGGTGGGTCCCAGGGCCCAGCTCCAGATTTGTGTCTGGGAAATCTCAGAGCAGGACAGGTGGCTGGAGGGGCCTCTCCTGCAGAGGGAGGAGACAGTGATGGAGGGCGCGCACCGCCTTCCCTGGGCAGCAGGGGCAGCCAGAAGGCACGAGCATCCCCAAGGAGCCTGGGAGGCCTGAAGAGGTAGGGTGACCTCCCCCTGGGGAAGCCAGCCTGGGGTGGACAGCCAGAAGTCCAGAGCTGAGCTGCAAACAGCCAGCAAAGGAGGAGCCGTGTGAAGGACCCACAGGTGGAGTCCCCAGCACGAAATGCCATAGTGAGGGAACGACCGCCCAGGGCATGACCCCGGCAGAGAGGACTGCAGGGAGATGTGGTGGCCCAGGCTTCTGTCCTTGTCCTCTAACTCCTCTGCCCCCTAGTCCTGGAAGAGGAAGAGGGGTGCCGGGGGCACAAAGAACAGCTCTCGAGTGGAAGAAAAGATGAAGTGAGGGAGAGAGAAAGCCCCCAGCTGCCCCTGCCACTGCAGGGGTCTGAGCCCAAGTCCCTCTGGGCTGGGAGGGGGACGTGTGAAGGGGATAAAACATCACAGATTTGCTTCCAGACTGCACTGGATATTTTAACACCTGAAAACAAAGCCATCCCTGATGTCAGAGCCACATGTGGCTACCGAGCACTTGGAATGGGGCTGGTCCGAATAGAGATGTGCTGTTAAGAATAAAATACTCATGTCATTTGAAAGACTTAGTATGGAAAAAAAAAAAAGGATGCAAAGTAGCTCAGTAATTTTTATATTAATTATATGTTTAAATGATAATGTTTTACATATATAGGGCAAAAGAAAATACATGATTAAAGTTAATTCTGCCTGTCGCGTTTTACTTTTTCTACAGCGACTCCTAGAATGTTGACACTCACATCTGCACAGCTGTGGCTCCCGTTCTCTCTGTGGGACAGCGCTGCTGGGAACAGAGAAGCTGAGACCTCACCGTGGAGGGGGCGAGAAGGACTCTGCTTGGCGCTTGAAGGGGCAGGAGGGGGAAGGAGGAAAGTTGCTTCTACTTTTCCTACCCAGCTTGGCCCTCCTGCAGGTGGTTGTCCCAACACGAAACCACAGTTGCACAGCTGTCCAGGGACAAGATCATCGACAGGGAAGGAGCGACAAGGGTGAGGAGTGCCAGGGTGCAGTGGGCTGGGGTGCCCGCGAGAGCCTCCCCTCTCAGTCCAGCAAAAGCTCCCTAAGTGAGTCCTAAAGCAGCGCGGCCGCAGGGCCACCTCCAGGCCCTCTCTGGGGTTCATCCACCTGCAAAAGCGCGTTCAGACCCTGACGTCACGGCGCTGCGCTCACTCACGTAAAGATGGTCCCGCTCTGAGCGGGTGCTCTGGTCTCTGTTCCACAGCATCTTCCTCCTGCACAGCTGCGCACCTGCGCCCCAGCATCCTCTACGTCCTCCGACGGTCGAGTCAGAACCCGGCTTCTGGGCTCTGGTGGGTCAGACTTGGTCCCTCCCCCTGCTGTGTCCCAGGGGTCTAGCCCCTTCTCTGAAGTGTGGGTGCCTCTCTAGCGTTTCCATGGGAACGCCTGCCGCACACGTGGGAAAGTAAAGGGGCTCACACTGTACACGCCCTTCCGTGTAGCGGGTTGGAACGTCTTTCCGTGTTCCTGTAGGTTCACACTGCAGTTTCCACGGGGCAGATCCCAGAATCCCTGCGAGGCAGGTGCGATGACACCCCTCTAGCTTGGCTTGAGGCTCCTGGTTCTGTGGCTGCCGCCTGGAAAGCAGCATCGCACCTGAGAGGGAACCAACCTCCCCTCCCGGGCAGGGATGAGCCCTGGCTGCCTCGCTCCTCCCACAGGCTGGGCCTGACCCAGGGCTGCAGGCCCCTCAGGCCTGCTGGTCACCTCCACCAGCGCCATTGCTCCAGCCTTCCCTCTGCTCTGACTTCCTGGCTCCGCCCCGTCTGTGTAACCAGGGCCCAGGAAGATTTAGAATGAACACAGAATGACTTGAGAATTAAACTTGTGATAATAATGTGGCATGTAAATTTGTACATATTTCACATCCTAGGTATCTTATCAAGTTTAAAAGAATTTGGCCCAGTAGAATAAAAGTTTTGATTACTTTAAAAAGTGCCATCAATTGAAAACGTTCTAAATTTATCAACAATATTAATATATTTCAGAGAAGCTAAACACACAGTATTTCTAAATTTAATTTATTAGATTTATGAGTTATTTAAATATTCAGGAAGCTTTATGTAAATCAAATAATTGAATACTTAGGAGGAAAAGAGAAACTATTACATTTATAAATATCATTTTAAAGGCTTAAGGGAATTTAATTATCAAGAAATAAAAGCACTTTAAAAATGATTGCTAAATATGCTGGATAAAAGATATAAAGTTTAAAAAATTTTGTTGGCTGAAAAAATTGTGTTGGCTGAAATTAAAGCTTCAGTGACACTGGGTGTTGAGTTTGTGAGTCTGGTGGGTTGGGTGTTAAACTGTAAAGTGGAGGAAGCTCTGCCTGACGGGTCCTGCCCCAACCCCTCCCTCAGGGACGACGACAGGGGCCATGGAGGAGGCCTCCTGGGGGGCTGGAGAGGGACCAGAGTGACCCCAAAGCCCAAGCCCTGTGGGCAGAGAAACGGACTAAAAAGCATGGAAAGAAGAAGGAGCCATGATGAAAACAGGGGAGGTCGAGTCCAGGTAAGCCCTGATTTCTCTCTAGAAGTTACAGTTTTTATATAGCAAAATGGGGGCATTTTATTATATGTGATTTATACCTCAATAAAGTTGGCTTAAAAATATGAGCTAACAACTAAAGACTAACAGACATCTCAAGAGTGAATCTAACATGAAATAGGCCACACAAAGAGAAAGGGCAGCTTGGAAGAAAAAGAGATTATAAAGTGGAAAGAAAGCATCCTCAAAATTATTAGTATTCTCAGAGAACAAAAGAGGATACAGATCTGTGACGCAAGAGAAGAACACCTTAAAAGGGAAAATCAGAGCACAAAAGAAAGCTCTTGAAAATTACAAAACAAATAAAGCAACAGTGAAAAATGAAAATCTCAACAGAAGAGTTGGATGATAAATGTGAAGGACTTCCCAGGAAGCAGAGCAAAGTGACAGAGATAAAAACAGGAAAGTAAAGAAACTCAGAGAACCAGTTTAGAAATTCTAATACCCAAATATTGGAAGTTCTGGAAAAATACAGAAAAAAAGAGAGGAGAGGAAATCATTGAAAAAAAATAAAAGAAAAAAGAAGCAACTCTGGAATCTTGACTGCAACAGAGCAATGCTTCTCATATAGCAAAGGGAAATCATTTTTAACCCAAATTCCATACCCAGCTAAACTACTAATCAAGTGTGAAGGTAGAATAAAACACTTTCCACAGGAACAGTCTAAAAAGCAATCACCCCAATTCCCACTACCCTATTTCCTAGGAGGCTACTAGAGCACGTGCTCCCCCAAATGAAGGCGTGAACCAACAAGGGGCAAGGACTGTATGGACCACAGGAAACCGCAGAGCAGCATGGGAGAGACGAGGGAGCACGCAGGGGACGATGAGGGAACGGCGGGGCACCAGGTGTCGAGGGGACCTACGCAGACTGGAAGGCTCTGGAGGGACTTCTTCAGGAAGAAGAGACTGACAGAATAGCTGATGTGTCTGACAATCTGGAGAGAGGCTGAGGAAACTGCCACAGTATTCGGGTTGAATTAATGACAATAAGTAGAAAAAATAAACCCCTACCCTTAACAATAAACACAAAACAAAAAACCACAGACAATTATTAACTGTATGGAAGATGAAACAGCCACAAACCTACAGAAAGGAAAGGCTCCATGGCACACTGGTGGCTCATCTCCCAGCAGGTGAGGAGCTGGCTCGGAAGTCTGGCTGTGAGGGAGAAGAGCAGGACTCATGCAGGGGCTTCCCTGTGGTTTGGTTTGACTGGGTTGTTGTTAGTTTCTTGTGTTTGGTTTTGCTGTTTCTTTGTTGATGCGTTTTGGTTGGTGTTGGCATTGACATTGTCCTGAGGAGGCAGGTATTTGAGAACACGCTGTGGTGGGAGCCCCAGCGGGGAGCAGAGCAGCCACTGAGTACTGGGGCTGGGGGAGTGTTGGAAGGAGCCCCGGGGTCCGGGAGTGTGGAGAGCAGCGGCCTCGGGCAGGGGGAGGGCTCCACATGACCAGGGGGATGGAGGTAGGTTTGTATGGAGGGAGGGACGGGGCGGGAAGAGGAGCCCAGGAAGGACAAGGCATGGGGAAGGTCCTCTGATGGGCTGCTTCCTCTTTCTCTTCTTTTTTTAATATTTAGAAGTAGGAGGTGAGGTCACTGGCTGTGCTGGAGGGAGTGACCAACAGGGGCTGGAGGGGAGACGTGAGTCTCAAATCAGGTGATGGATGGGCCTCCACTGCTGGCTAAGGGCTTGCTGAGGTCAGAGGCAGGGAGGGCGGTGGCAGACGCACCAGCTCTGCAAATTACAGTGTTCTCAGCACTCCAGGTAGGAGGACAGAGAGAGAGATCTGTCACTCCTTGACAGGGAGGAAGGAAGGGTCCAGGTGCCCACCCTCTGGGCAGGTGACAGGAGAGTGGTCTTGCATGTCATCTTGGCCCTAATGCTGATGTGGAGGCCCCAAGGGAGCCAGAAATCAGGCCACAAACCCCCATCTGCCCGTGTGGTCATGCCCAGGAAAGGAAGGGGCCTCTATCCATCCTCGCCCCATCACCTCTCCCAGCCACCTGCCACCTCACAGGCCCTGACGGCCTCTGCAGCCACATCTGCTCTTACTCACAGCTGTCTGGGGAGCAACTTCTCTGGACCCCAAGAGACAGAGTTTGCTTAAGCAAGCTGGGGGCTTCCTCCTGCTCCTCACAGATCGGGGGTCCATTCCCTGTGGGCTGTTCTCCCCCTCCAGCAGGAAGAACATGCTCACTGAGAGCAAAGTTTCAGGGCACAAAAGAGCCGGGTCCTGGGGCCTGAAACACACCATGAGAGCCTTCCTTGAGGATTCGCCAGGGCCTCCTGCTAAACTGCCAGCATCTTCGGGAGCAGCAACCCTTTTAAGCCCCAAAGGTGACGGGGGCAGCTGATAACCTGCATCCAGCCGGGCCTGGGGACGGGGAAGTGGGGAGACCAGTGGTCAAGAGATGCAGGTAACATGGGAGACACATTAGACTATGGGACACTTCTGCAGGGACGGCTCCAGCCCCGCCTGGGCTCCGGGTCCGCCTGCCCTGGTTCAGGCCCGAGTCACCACTTATCAGGGTCCTCAGACGGGCATCATTCAGTGTCCAAGAACCTGCTTCCTCATGTGCACAGTGGAAATGATAGCAGGACTGTTGTAGGATGGTTGTGAGGTGACAGCAGAGGAAGTGGAGAGCTCATAGCTTCAGTCACACTGAGAAGGCACGCTAGCCCCTGGGGACCCTCGTGTGTAACAGGGGAGGGACCAAAGCTGAGCAGATGGGGAGGGGCTTTCTTGATCCCTCCATCACCCTCTCCCCAACCTTCCTGCCCAGTGAGGCCAGAGCCCCTGCCCCTTCCATTACAGCCAGGGCTGCCTCAGGGCACAGAGGGCACCTGGTGGGGAGATCGCCTGAACGTGTCAATCATCTTTTGCCTGTTAGCATCAGGGGCCAGAAAACTGCTGGACTCAGGTAAATGGGGTGAAGGGCAGGGCAGCCCTAGTGGAGCATCTGGCCAACAACCCCGGAATGCTGGGCACACTGTCTCGGGTGCATTCCTGTCATTGTTTGCCCAAGGCAGAGGATAGGCCGAGAGTGAGGGTCCCAGCCCTCCTTATAGCATGAGAGTCCATGGAAATATGCAGTTTGTCCTCCTGCACCTCCCCTGCTGGCCATCCATTCCTGGCCTGGGTGATGGGAATGAGTCCTGGGAGGGGCCCTCGGGGCCATTCCCTTCCTCCTCCCTTTGCCACAGCCCATCCTGGGGGCTGAGCAGAGCCCCTGGGTCCTGCTGGCCTGCCTCTACCCGGTTGGGGTGGGTATGGGCGAGCATCTGCAGAGAATCGGTCAGGGCATCTGCCTGGGAGGTGGGGGGTGGGAGGGGGAGCTTGCAGGCCTAAGGAGCAGAGGCTGGGGGTGTGGAGAGCCAGGATACCCAGGAGCAGGAGCTGGCTGGGGATGGGGACAGCTCCCTGGAGGATGTGATATGCCAGCTGTGCAGGAATGAGGCAGGCGGATGACATTGTCATCATCATCATCACTGACATTCACGGTACACTGGATGTAGAGTGTGCTGGGTGACTTGTACATGATGCTTGGGGACAGCCATGCCCCTCATTGTAGGCACTGGTGGATGCGTGTCCTGTGTGATCCACAGGATTGTCATCAACACTGGGGGACACAAGGTCCCCCCATGGGCCACAGAGTCTGTGCACTGTGTCCTCTCACTCACAGAGTGGCTCTTTCACCCCGGCCACATCCTCAGGGCAGGTCACTAATTCAGACCCTCTCTGCTCGGTCTCAGTGCAGGTGCAGAAAGCAGGGGGATATCTTAAAAAAGGAGGGCACAACGCCCTGGGGATCTAGCCATGTTGTCACAAATGATAGCATGTCCTTCTTTTTATAGCTGAATAGTATTCCACTGTGTATATACACTACATTTTTTTTATCCATTCCTGTCAATAGACACTTAGGTTGTTTCCAGGTCTCCGCTATTGTGAAAAATGTGGCAATGAAGGTGGGGTGCAGAAGTCTCTTTGGGATAGTGATTTCCTTATGCGAAGTGAGATGAGTCAGACAGAGAGACAAATACTGTGTGATCTCACTAGGTGTGGAATTTAAAACAAACAAACTCACAGAAATAGAGATCAGATCTGCAGTTGCCAGAGTTGGGGTAGGGGTGGGGGAACTGGGTGAACGGGCTCAAAAGGTACAAACTTCCAGTTATAAGATGAACACGTTCAGGGATGAAATATGCAGCATGACGACTACAGCTGACAACACTGTTCTGTATATTGGAAAGCTGCTAAGAGAGTAGATCTTAAAATTTCTCATCACAAGGAAAAAAAATGTTGCAACTGTGAGGGGATGGATGTTAACTAGACCTATTGTGGTGATCATTTCACAGGACATACAGACACCAAATCATTCATGTCATCCAACTTAAACTTATACCATGTTATATGACAATTGTATCTCAATAAAACGGGGTGAAAGAGGAGGACAGCAGGAGCAGGAAGCTGAAGGAGTGCTGGCAGAGGAGGGTGCCCGAGGCCGAGGCCCAGCTCAGCGCTAACCTGCCGGGTGCTCTGCAGGAGTCTCTGGGCCTCTGGGGCCCCCTGTTCTTCATCGGTAACATCCCTGCTCCCTCCCAGCACTGCTGTCCCCGAGGGGTGAGGCTGCTCCAGGCTGGCTGCTCAGGCCCAGGTGACAGAGGATCCAAAGCGTCTGATGGGATGATCATGACCCTCTGGGGCCTCACGGTGCACTTCACTCAGTGGTCAGAGGGCTCTGGCAGAAATGGCCTCCTTCCCGAGGGACTGAAGTTGGTTTACTAGATGGGGCCATTTTAACCTCTGTCATGGCCAATTAAGGGTTCAGTTCTGGGAGGAAAAGCAAAACTATCTATCCAAGTTTATGACAACGTCAGGGATGTGGTTGATGAATCCTGAACACAGAGTGAATAACCATTGTCTGCCCAGGGTAGAAACTTCAGGATCATTCTAGACCTTTCCCTGCTTCAGTCCCATAATGGTGACCACAGCTGGCATGTCCTCAGCCTTCCTCGGTCCGGGGCTGACCTGAACCAAGTCCTTGAATCCTCCAACAGTCCAAGAGGCAGGATGGCTGTTCCCGCTCTGCAGGCAAGGGAGCTGAGCTGAGAGAGGCGCACACTCGGGAGGCTCAGGGGTCCGCAGAGTCCCCTCCACTGGCTCAGTTCCCCAGCATCTGATCAAGTCTGTCCCCTCGCCAGTCCAGCCTGTCTGCCTGTCCCGCTGCTGCTGCCCAGGTCCACAGCGTCTCTCACCTGGCCAGCTGCCACTGTCCCACAGGCAGTCCCTACATGTGCCCCTGGGTACACGCCAGGCTGCAGCCTTGCCTTTAGGGCACCTCCGGTGCCCTCTCCTCACCACCTGCCTGGCTGGGTCACTCCCCGCTCTGCCTAGGAAAGCCCTCCCTGCCTTCTCTGCCTGGTAAAGCCCCTCATCCCAGACACTCCTCCCAGGAGGGTGGGCTCCTGGCTGGGTTTCCCCGACACTCCTCGTGTGCCCTTTGGAAGCTTCAGTATTGTCTGTCAGTGCTGTCAGCGTTGTGGGTGTAAAGGACTGGCTGGGCATGTCTGTGGCCCCTGCTCTCAGAGGGACAGGGACACTGTCACAGTGAGATGTGGCATATGACAGGTAACTTTGGTGCTCTGGAGGCAGAAACATGGAAATCACCCCTACTTGTTGTGTGACTTTGGGTAAATCATTTAACCTCTCTGTGCCTCAGGCTCCTCATCTGAATCTACCCACCCCGCATGGCTGTCACAGGCGTTAAGTGAAGAAGTAAAATTTGAAACACCAAGAAAGCCTTGGGAAATTCCACTAAGCCTTTGGTTTCTTCCTTCGGACGAGGGTCAACAAAGCGCCTCTGTCGGCATCGCGGTGCTGCGCCCGGGACTGTGAACAGTGGTTTTGTTGAAAAAATGAGACTTCCCTCGATCAACAATTGATTGCAAATTTTGGGAAACACGTGACCAACTTCCTAGCATTTCTTTTTTTTTTTAAAGATTTTATTTATTTATTTTTTTTTCCTTTTTCTCCCCAAAGCCCCCCGGTACATAGTTGTGTATTCTTCGTTGTGGGTCCTTCTAGTTGTGACATGTGGGACGCTGCCTCAGCGTGGTTTGATGAGCAGTGCCATGTCCGCGCCCAGGATTCGAACTGGTGAAACACTGGGCCGCCTGCAGTGGAGTGCGCGAACTTAACCACTCGGCCACGGGGCCAGCCCCGTAGCATTTCTTAATTTGTACTTTAATTTTCCAGGATAAAGCCCCGATTAAACCCTGTGCTCCTAATTTACAATGAAGTTTTTTACTTAAGTTTTGTTTTACGTGGACTCACTAAAAGTGGCCCTTTTCTGGAATAATTATCCTGGGATAACAAAGGACCTCCTGGAGAGGCCACTGAGACCCAATTTAGTCATGAGGTCCCCAAGGTGGGAGGGAAGGAAAATGTCAACTAGTCAAACCTCCGCCTGAGTCCATAAGCTTTGCCCTCATGGCCCCGAGCCAGAGGTCAGCCAGCCCTGCCCATCTGCCTCCATGGCTGGGGGCTGAGCAGTTTCTGAGGCTCCTGGTCTGGAGCCCCAACTCTGGGACATCATGGATTCTTCGAGTGAAGGGATGAAGGAGCACTTCATGCCAGGAGCTGACTCTCAGGATTCCTCACTGAGCACCCCCTTCCTATTATCTCCTCTCCTTTCAACCCGGGCATCTCATCCCCGAAACGTGGCACTCAGCACTTGTCACCTCACTTCCTGTCACTCTTCAGTCTGGTCCCATTCCTCCCCTATGGAGTGGCCCAAGGAAATTCTAAACACAGCTCATTATCCACATCACTAACTGGAACAGAACACACAGCCCACTGCCCAGAACATCTCTGATCAGCTTCACAAAGTAAAAGGAAACTTCTGCACCTTGTTTTCTTGTGGCTTGAGGACTTTCTAATTGAGCACAGAACGCTTTGTCCTGTGGGAAAAAGAAAGGAGCCCCAGGCTGGTACTTGGCGAGTTTCCAGAGAGGGTGAAGCCATCTGAGACCCCTGGTAGCTGGGGAGGGTGGGAGACCGAGTGCCGGGCTCTCTGAGTGCAGTGGCCGAGCACACAGCTGTCATCTGAACTGCCACTTGATGCCGCCTCTAGAGATTCAGTGTAAGCCCAGGATTCCTCAGAAAGAAAGCTGGAATGATGGTGTCCTGATGCTGAGGAATTAAAACAAAAGAAAGAAAGCACCCCACAAAAGTACTGAACATAAATGCACTTTATAAAGTGTTTCAAAGCTTTATCATCTTCCCCTGTGGACATCTGCAAGTACTTGTTGGATGAGTTTTATCTCTATGACAGGGAGAATCTCCATGAAGACTTAGAAACACGCCACCAGATGGGGGCTCAAAAGAGCCTGTGGAAAATTCCAGCAGAGATTTCTCAAGATCCAGTCCAGGGCTCAGCAGGGATCTTTGTTTCATGGTCTCTCAGATCACAGACTCCACAGTCCACCCTACCGCCCCCTTTCACAAATAGATGACCCTGAAAGACGGCTCAGTAGTTGGAAGTCAAACGCAGCAGGTCCCAACCATGACAGGAGGGACATGGGAGAGTCAGCATAACACCCTCAAGACACACAACGTTGCTCTTCTTTTGGTTACTTTTCTCTACCATCGAGAGTCTTTCTTCATACTAAAAAGCTGTAAGGCGGCCGGAGAGTTATCACCATCTGGCTTTCCCACTGAGTGTCTTTTGCTGCTTTCTTCCATCTGATTAAAGAAAACACCGCATGGACCATGTACAGCAGAGTGGCTACATATGAAAACACCTGAAAACAAGATAAATGACCATTAATGGGCACGCGTGATCGACACTGGGCCGGCTACTAGATTGGTGCTTGGGAAAACAGACATGAACTGTGTGGACGGCCATTGCTTCCCGTCACTCACACAGACTTCCTTTCTGGCTGAGCCCAGACGTGGCCACAAATGCTTTCAGCACAGAGCTCCAGGTGACCTCACAACCCACTGGCAGTGGTGTGCAAGGTCAGGCATCTGCCATCTCACATCATCATAATGGTGCCACCAATTGGAAATGGGGGTCCTCAGGGGCCCCTCCAATGATACAGGCCAGTACCAACTGCTCTGTATGGGAAACTTGCTTCCTCCACAGCAGGAAGAGCTGGGTCCACCAGCTGTGAGCCCAGCGGCCTCGGTTGGAGAACATGAACACAGGGTTTGCTGGCTCTGGTTAAGGTCTCAATGCTGCCTGGACATCCTCAGACCCACCAGAATGTTATTCTAGGATCCTAATCTCACAGACACGGGCGAGGAGCCAGGCTCACAGGACTGAGGGACAGGGACAGGGAGGCAGGATTGTGAGATGCTACAAAGGAGGGGCTTCCTGAGAAAGCTGCTGGGAAGATGCAGTTGGCTGTTTAGACACTGGGAACAAAGGCCCTGGAAAGGTGGCAAATGGTCACCTGTGGCCTGTCAAGCCCCTGACATGCTGTGCTCACTAGGCACCATCTATTCCCAAAGGCCCGTTGCCCCCAGTCCCATATCTGCTCCTGGACCTGTGACCTGGGGCGTGGGGTCAGGAGTTTCCAACCAGGCACGACACTTAGGGCGGCTACGCGTCCGTGACCCGTGAAAATGCCCAGAGACACCAGCCGTCACTGGGCATGCCCTCTCCCGCCCCACACAGGGCGAACCCTTCACCCTCGTTGGCCAGAGGCGATGAGTCAGCAGAGTATTTGATCACACATCTGAGAGAGCTCATCCGGGAACTCTGAGGCAGCCCGCCTGAAAGGAGCGGTCACCATGGATGAGCAGCCCCCCAAAAACACCTCAGTCCGTCAGGCAGGAGCAAGTTACTGTCCGGGCAACTCCAGACCCAGCGAGAACCCTTGGCAGAGGAGCCTCAGAAGTCCCCACAGGAACAGGACACAGAGCTTATTTTCCAAGTGAGGGCAAGAAATGGCTCCTTGGGGACACAGACAGCAGGGACATGAAGGGACATCCTTTTGCTTTCAGAAACCTCTCTCCTAAAAGGCTGCCATTATTGCCCCCTACTGTTAGGATCCAGAAACCTCCTAATTTCTGCAGAAATTTCCAGCTCCCCTCCGTCGGCTCCCACCAACCCAAGGGATCCCTTCGGTGCAGACACTCTGCTGTCAGCAAATGGGGGAAAAGGTCAGCTTCTGAGGCAGGTCCCATCTAGGAATCACAGAGGGCAAGAGGTAGGCCAGATGCTCCCAAAGGCCACGGGTGTGAGGAGAAGGTCTTGAGATACCTCCCACATCCCGGACGGGCCTCCCCGAGACCATGGGAGGCTGTGTGATGGCTGGGCAGGGTCTAGGGTTGAACCCTGAGTGACCAGGACTCCTTCCCTGTGCACGGATACAGCTGATATTCTGAATAGAAAAGTGGGACTTCACATTGAACCAGGCTGGTTTCCCCCTGGTTTCAGCCCAGTGTGCTTGCCTGCTGAGAACATCATGATTCCTGGTTCTGGCACTCCTGACTCTGCATGGGCGTGCTCACGCTTCTCCAACTCAGCTAACAGAAAGGGGGACACAATCAATTGTGGACTGGATAAAGAGACGCTGGAAGAGTCATGAATGGAATACTCTCCAGCAACGAGAAGAAACACCCTGCATCTCTACCCAATGGTGGGATGAGCCTCACAAACCTAAGGCGGAGAGAAAGAAGCCAGAGAGAAAAGACACACACTGTGCAATTCTACTCACATGAAGTTCAAAATCAGGCAAAATCGAGGGAGGCAGCTAGGAATCAGGCCTGTGGTCATCCTTGGTGTGGGTGCATAGTGATGGTGGCAGGACAGGAAGGGGCTTTCTGGGAGCTGTTTATGATGCTGGATTTCTTAATCTGGATGCTTGTTACACAGAGGGATTCACTTTATGGAAATTCATCAAGCTGTGCACTTGCATCCTGCTCACTTCTCTGGATGTTTGTTGCATTTCGATAAAAAGTAATAGAGAAGTCGGAACACGGTAGAGCCCAGTGGTTCTCAGCTAGAGGTCTGTCAGTGGGCAGGGGCGTTAATCCACCCCATCTGGGTTGTTCCGTCAAGTGCTGACCCACTAGCCACGTTCGTCGACATGTCATTACTGTTGTCTGCAATAACTTTACGGAAGTTGTTGTCAAAGGCCTTGCTGATGTCTGGTCGGAGAGAAGGCTTCTGGGGTTGGGATGGGGGAGGTATAAGGCTCTCTAGATGAGGGGAGATGAAACAGAGTCATTTGAAGGATGACGGAGGAGGTGGATGACCAGCCTCCCAGGGGAAGGAAGAGCATCCTAGGGGCTGCCTGGCTGTGCTACTGTTTAGAAACCAGCCATGTTGGGAGATGAGCCAAAATGGGAGACATTCCCACACTGTGGGAGATTTGAGGGGTGCAGGGACCATGAGGTGGCCATGTTGATGGGCCTTGGGAGCAGGCTGGCAGCTTAAGAGGAGCATGTGGCCTCCCCAGGGCAGAGGATGGACCCACAAGGACACAGACAAGGCTTTGAGGAAGCTTCCCCAGAGCCCAACAGTGCCCACCCTGTGGGATTTCTCTCAGCCTCTGCTCTGTCCTCCCCAAAATGGGGGGAACGGCACAGCTTTGGCTCCTGGAGCTGACATCTTATTATCTGTCATTACATTTGACCTCGGAATTTCCATAATTCATAGGTTGACCTCTAGAAATCTGAAGAGCACTATTTCTGAAACTATCTCTTATTTTTTAAACCATACCCTTGGGTAGAAATACATTTACAATACGGAGTTAGCACACTTGTGCAAACCCACCCATGCCCAGCTCTGGAAAAAAAGTTTATGAAACAATACATTCTCCTACTCCTGTCATTCTGACCCATCCCATTAAAAAGGAAATCCATGTCATGACCTCACATGACCTCCCCCACCAGTGGGTCTGGCCCCGCTGTGGAGACCGTTCCTTTTAGAGCTCAGAGACCTGCACACACTGTGCCCCCAGTCACACACAGTTGGCACCTGCGTTTGTTCTGCTGACGGGGTGAATGAGGCTCAAGCCCTGTTCCCCCAGGGCTCCTGTGAGGCCTCGGCAGGGAGCTGTTCAATATCCACAGTCCTCGAGGGGAAGGGACAGGAATCGCCGTCCCATTTCACAGAGGAGCAGGCCGAGGCTCAGGGAGCACAGGGGACGTGCACAGGGAGCTGGTAGAGACGTGACCTCCGGCCCCTCCTCCTCCCACAGGTGCTCAGAGCTGTGGTGCAGGAGACACTGTCACGAGGAGCTGAGGCCTGATCGCACAGCAAACACCCGCAGCTGGGGGTCTGGACTCGCTGGGCCCAGAAGGGCCTCTCCACAGCCCCAGTCCCAGAGCCAGGGCCTGGGAAGACCCCGGCCACTCGATTTTCATCCCAGGCCTCAGTCTGCCACCCCTGACTATGCTTCCATGGAAGACCACTCATGGGGCCAGGACACCCAGGGGCCAGACTCACTGCTCCAAGCTGGTGCTGAGGGTGGTGACAGGTCACCTGGCCTGACACCAGCCTCACCCATTCCTGGTGACCTTGGAGCACGTTCTCCTGCTCGTGGTGCCCTGGTTCTCCATCTGCGAAATGGGGATGACCACAGTGGCCACCCCCCAGGGCTGCTGTGAGGTTTCAATACGTTTGTTCACAGAGAGCTCGGACGGTGCCGGGCATCAGCGGTCACATCCTCACACACCCACTACAGGGCCTGGGCCTTCCTTGCTGAGCAGAAACCCCCAGGCCCATTGCAACCATGTGTCCTTCTGGCTCCCTTCTGGGCAGGCAGCGCAGTTACCGGGATTTGTAACGATCTGGGCCTGGCCAGCCTGGATCCTCCCTTATTCCAAGAGAAGAATATCACATCTTATGGGGACACAGAGCCCCTCCAAGTGAGCCACTGTTCCTGGGAATGTTGGTCGTACCAAGGACAGCCCTTTGGCAAGCATGCATCCTTTGTTCCTCTGCCTACTTAAGCAAGCTTCTCTTGGAGGGCTGTTGCGAGTACACACTTCCATCCAGCCGGCCACCCCTGGACACTCTCTCTGTAAGTCCCAATAAACCTGTATGTCTCCCTCACAGTCTCTGGGTTGTTTCTTCAGTCTCTTGGCAAGGTGTCCTGCTGCCCCAGCCCAGCTGGGCTTGTGGCCTTACACCCGCCCTCTGCAAAGCACACCCAGGACCGGACCCTGGGCCAGCCCAGGCCTGGGCAGCGCACCCTGAGGGGTGACGAAGGGAGTCTTAGGCACATCCCCTCCCTTCTCCGGGCTTCGTGTCTTCATGATGAGGGGAAGGTCTATTTCATTCAAAAGTCAGTGAACTGAAAACAGAGGGGAGGGCTCGGGCAGCCTTCCGCTCAGACCCCGTCAGTGGGCGGTGGGAGAGTGAGCACGGGCGGGTAGACGGGGCACTCACCGCAGCGGCGATGTTTTCAAGGAAATGTTCATACGTGAAGCCGTCTTCCATGGAGATGACAGCCAAAGCTTCCAGGACGGAGAGGCTGAAGTATAACACGGCAGCCAAACAGTGGTAGGTTACATCCTGCAGGGTCAGAAAGGGCTGTCAGAGAAACAGGGTGCCCAGACCGGGAGATACAGGGCAGCTGTGGTCCCAGCAGGGCCCGTCCACCCCTCCTGTCCCCACCTGGCATGGCTCAGGTCCTTGGTCACCTTCTGCTACTCTCTTTGACTCCCCCCACCCCATCCACCATTACCACCCCCCACTCCCCTCCTCGCAGAGGTAGTTTGTCCAGCTGAGGTTTATCTCGCTGGTTGGGGGCAGAGTAAGGACTTCAGTGGAGAAGGGACCCTGCTCTCCCTTGAGAGGGGATCAAGTGAGGAGGGCAGCTTGGGACTGAATAGGCAGAAGTTGGTTCTGGGCCTGAGAAGTGTCATCCATGGTCACAGTCCTGGTTCCGATGTGGCCTCAGTGACCAATGTAGGGGAGAGAGGCCCAGGCCATTTCCATTGTTCTTGTTCATTTTTTTGAGGGGATGGGGAGGCAGGGGGCTGCAGGTGTGTTTACAAGCAAAAAAGCACTAGACTGGGGTTTGAGTAGCTGTAATTGGAGGTGGTTTCACAAGTGTAAGTAGGAGACCTTTTGAGAGTGAGAGGCCTGGCCAAATGGCCCCACCCCCTCCAGGGGACATAAAGGGCAGGGTTCCATGTGTAAGTTTTGCCCTCTTCATGGGCCTCAAGGAAGAATTTATGTAGAACAGAGACCACAGGCCGTCTCTCTCCCCCATCAGCTCCCTCTCTGGTGACCCGGCTTTAGAAGCTGTGACATGGAGCTGGGCAGTAAGCGTGGCATCACAATGGGCAGGCAAGGCCAGCCCCCAGGACCCTGCTCCCAGGAGATGGAAACCAGCCCTCTTGGACGATGGGAGGTGCCAACAGGCCCCTGGCAGGTGAAGGCGGGATGGGAGGGGGGTTGGGCAGCTGGTTACCCATGAAAAAGGCAGTCACACAGGAGGAAGCAGAGCAGACGGTGACAGTCAACCTCTGCCGTCCCCTTCTCCTGACCTCCTGGCTGCAGGGAGCCCCGGGCTGCTGTGCACAGCTCGGAGCTGAAGGCCGGGCCAGCTCAGCCTTGGAACATGGGTGGGAGATGTCTACAGGGCAGCCTCAGCCAGCACTGGAAAAGCCAGCCTCCCAGGGGAGATAGTCCAATACTACCCACCCCCCTCAAACATGCAGGGCTGGCACTCACCAGGTCGATCCACTTAATAACCTTGTCATCGATGCCAGTTACATACAGGAAGAACAGGATAGTGGTGCCCACAAAGCAGAACACGGACACGAACATCACCCAGCCCTGGATCAGGGGGAGGGGCACCTGGGATGAGGCGATCAGGATCCACACGAGGCCCCCAAAGACCTGCAGAGGGAAGGAGGGCAGGGTGAGCATCGGGCCAGGAGAGCCCACGCATGAGGGGCAGAAAAACAGCAAGGAGGCAGAGAACAGCGGGGGGCATTTCCTCACCAAGAATGATTCTTTCAGCCCCAAGGCTCTAGCCTGGATCTGTAGTGTCAGTCTTTTCCAATCCTCTTCTTGTGTGCCTTTAGTCACTTTTTAAATACAATTTTCATTTTTTTATGTAACAAGCACTTATATCACATTTATATGCCAGGCACTGTCCTAAGCACTTTACAAATATTAACTCAGTTAATCTTCACACAATCTTATGAGCAAGTCACTGACTCATGTGTCAGACGGGGAAACTGAGGCATATGTAAGTTAAGTAATTCATCCTCGCAAGAAAGGACTTATGCCATCCAGTATGATTATTAGAAGAGATAATTCTGAGATTATATTCCTCATAGTCTTTTTGATATAACAATATCCTTTCTCTTATGAAATGGTAATGACTAGAAGGTTCTTTTGGTCTTTATTGGCAAAATAAATCAGACCAGCTATGTCACTAGAATTTTTTTAAACAAATTGAGTCCTTAAGTCCCCAAGTCCAGGAAGTGCTCTGAGTGTTGGCATTGGGGCTGGAGAGAGGGCCCAGGTCAGCCAGACTCCTCGGGAGGTTGAGGATGGCATGAGAGCCGCACTCCCCCATTGGTATCCAGAAGACAACCCAGCTGATGTTCGCAGGGTCAGTGAGCCCCAATCAAAGAGGAGTGCAAGGACAGACGTGGGGCCACAACACCCCTCAGTGCCACAGTCCCGCTCCCCCTGTGGACAAGCTCACCACAAGCTGGGACTCTCTGCACTTGTCTTCCCTTCTCCTTGTCCCTCTTCATCCCAATGACATCAGCTCAGCCTCATCCGCCATCCCCACCCAGATAAGGACTCTGCTGGGAGTGGGCTAGGACACGGTGGGGGTAGATGGCTTTGCAGTCAGAGAGTCCAAGGTATTGTGACCCTTGGCATCATCCCCCTAAACATCTGGGGGCTGAGGACAAGCTGGTCCCCAAGTCCTACACCCCCTGTGGTGTGAACTCAAGTGGTCCCTTGACCTCGTCTCCCTATACCTGCTGCCCACCTGCTGGGTAAGACACGCCACTGTCCTCACAGGGGTTCTCCGAGCCTCTTAGCTGAGAAGCAGCAGGAGACAATCAATCACATTTGGGTAGAAAAACAGTGCAGTGAAGAATCTGGAGTGATCAAAACCAAGTTGTGCTTAATGAATCGGATCTGGGCACTCTGCCCGGAAGACTTCCTCTACTGATGAACCTTAGACGGCCTGAAGGAAGGCACACGACAAACCCAGTGGGATACACTTTACAACTTATAGTAATTGGAGCAAAATCAGTTAAATGCAAATCCTCAGACTGCCACAGATGAGACGTGTGGGTCGATCTCATCCACAGTTGCCCTTAAGATCAAACAGGTCACTGGGCCTTTTCCATCACGGGCACTGACACAGGCACATGAGCCGACGGCTGAAACGGACTAGGATTTAGGAGGCACGAGAGTGTGACATGGGAAGAGGGAGGATTGGGTGTGCCCATCCTGTGGGCAGAGGCGGGGGCCTGGGACACACTTCTCCTAGGCGTCCTTTGCCTGGTCGACTGGTGACCATCCAAAGAGGACCAACCGTTCACACACTCTCAGAGAGCCCTGCACTGCTCCTCATTCAGCTCGATTCCTCCCCGTGTGGCTCGGTCAGGAATCAAAGGCAGAAAGAGTGAGGGGAAGTCAGAGCACAGTCCCCACACTGAGTGCTCATCACAGAGTACTGAGTGAGCACCAGCGAGACGGGGCCGCAGCTTCGAGGTTACCCCGACTCTCCACCTGCTTTGGGTGTGCGCTTCCACCAGTGTGAGGAAGACTGTGTTCCAGCTCCCTAGGAACGCTCCCTGTCACACACACTCACACACACACACACACGCTCATACACACTCACACCCTTATGCAGATCCCCGGGGTCTCTGGTAAGAATCCCGTCCACAGGAGCAAAGTCCAGCCTGTGCTCCATCCCAGCCCTGCCCCCTGGCACCTCAGGACCCTGTCCCGCCTCTGGGTGCACCACCTTGCAAAGGGCCTTTAAAAATCACGCTGACTTTTTCTTTAGATGGTTTCTCTGTAGCACTGAGTTTCATGGTACGATGGCGGGGAGAAGTTCTCTCTCTTAGACAGCTTTAACGAGAGAGAACTCACACACTACACAGCTCACCCATGCAAAGTGACAATTCAATGGTTTAGGATATTCACAGACATGTGCAGCCATCATCTCCACAGCCAATTTAGCACATTTTCATCTCCTCGAAGAAACCCTGTGCCCTTTCACTACGGCTCCCTCCACCCCTCCCATCCCTAAGCGACCACTGACCCACTTCTAGTCTCTATTGATCCCCCTATTCTGAACTCTCACGAGTTGAATCATATAAAAGGTGGACTTTTGTGACGAGCTTCTTTCATTTAGCATAACATCTTTCAAGGTGAGACATTCTCTCTCGAAGGGACTCGTAGGAAATATCTCCACCATCACAGCATAGCCCACCGGCCATTCTGACCCACCATGTGGGGACACTGAGTGAATGTGGCTCAGCTCTCTGGAGCCTCCAACTGGCAAGAGCTGAGGAGCCTCTGGCGCCCAGGGACGTTCTCATAGGAAACATGCCACCAGGCCCTGTCTCTCCCAGAAACATATTCTAAGTGACACGTCATGTGAAGGGAATGTTCTCACACAGAGGAAATGATTAAACCCTGGGGTTTTGCTCCCAGGAGATGGGCAGTGGGCCTGCCCTTTCCCCCTCACAGCCCTTCCCTGCAGGTGCCCAGGGGAGAAATGCAGGGCAACCTGCACAGGGGACCATCTGGGAGGGGGCTGAGGTGGGTGCAGAACACCCCTGAGAGAGGACGGGTGGAGCAAGGAAAAGAGTCGAGGCTGAGAACAGAGGTTCTATTCCAGCTGGATGTCTGGGAGCAGCACCCTGGACACAGACACAGCTGCTGTGACAGCTCCAGTGCAGATGCTGGAAGGGGTCACAGCTGGAACAGCTGCACAGAGGTGAAGGTCCCGCTCCTCCCGCCACATGCCAGCTCCCGCAGCACCTGCACTACGCAGCATCTGCACGGGCGGGAGCATACATGATCCCTGGAGAGGGGTTCTCGCCGCATGTGCTGGAGGAGCTGCAGCACGTGACTCGGCCTCTTGGGCCTCGGCTTCCTCGTCTGTAATGGCATTTTGCAGCTATCTCCCCACACTGTGGGCTGGTGCAAACTGGCTGAAACCATGGAGGTGAGTGTGAAGCTGCTGGCACTGTGCCCAGCACCATCCAACAACTGGGGTGGGACACTGCTCACCCAGGAGGCCCACAGCCCAGTGATGACAGACGCAGAGGCAGCCTGTTACAATGCAGGATGATGCCCCGCCCGAGTGGGCCTACCAGCCCTGGGTGGGGCAGGGCCCCATCGAGTCTTGAAGGGAGAGATGGATGTAACTGGCTCACCTGGCCACAGGTTCACGAAGCAGCTCTCCAGGGGGAGGAAAGAGTACACGTGAGTCCAGAGGATGCTGGAGCACCCCTGAGAGCTTCAGAAGGCCAGGGAGCCACCCACCAGGTGGGAGACAAGGAGTGGCAGGAGAGGGGGCTTGAGGGAGGGTGAACCTGAGACAGAACTGATCGCTCGGCCAGTGTGGAGGCCTCCAGGCCCCCCTCAGTGCAAAGCTGGGATTCGGCGGGAATCACGGACACAGCCAGCGCCTGCCGCCCTCCCCCTACTCAGTGTTCAGAGAGCACCAGGGAGAGTGGGCGCTGCGCCCCCACCCAGGGAGACCAGGCCTCCTGGGCAGGGAGCAGCCCACCCTATCCTGACCTCAGGACCCCGCTGGACAAATACTTCTCAAGAGCGAAGGGGTAGGTGAGGGTTGAAGCATTTCCCTTCCTGAAGAAAACTCTAAGCAGCTCCCAGCTTCCGGGAGGCAAATGCTCAGAGGTGATTATCTTGAAACATTAGGTACACAAGTAGAGGCATGGCCTCAGTTTCCCTTTATCTCTGTCTACGGATGGGACTTCCTACCACCCCTGCCAGCCCCTGGGTCACCGTCCTCCACAGGAGAGAGGGTGCAGCTGGCTGGTGTGCTCTCAGACGAAGGTCTCTAAGTCGGGGGGCCGACAGTCACCTGGTGGAGCTCTCTCTCTGGGCCCAGGTCCCCAAGCTGGAAAATGGGGGCGGGGCCTGGGCTAAGGCTCTGTGGTCCTCAGCCCTCAGTCTACACTGGAATCACTGACACACCTGGAAGAACACCGACGCCCAGGTCTGGGCCCAGGGTCTGACTAGACTGCAGAGAAGCAGAGTTACAGGACAGGGAACAGACACCCGGGCTCTTTGCCAAAGGCCTGGGGATGTGTCTACACCACACGAGCCTGTGGACGATGCTCTGGTGACCCCGTCAGACAGAAGAAGAAGTGCCTGGTGTCTGCACGCCCTGCCAACTCAGCAATGGCGGCCCAGATGCCCTGCAGTTCCCGCCTGGACATGGGTGCAAACTTCCCTCCCCTTTCCTCCCCTCCCCTCTCGTCTCCTCTCCTCAGGCTTCAGTCCCTGTCTTACCTTGAACATGAGACTAGCTCGACCTTGGGTGTCCTCTAGACGCTGGGACCCAGCCTCAGTGTCTGTGAATGAGGTTGACCTGGTGATCTGAGGACCCACCCACCCTGGTGTTTCAGGACTGGAAACCGCCCGTCTTTAATTCAGTCCAGTTTAGGATGCTGAGCAGAGCTGAGGTTCTCTAAGAACCAAGGATAACGTACAAAAACGAGACAAAAAATTCCCCAAGGCTTAATAGAGTTTACATCCGTGGTCTGCCTGATCAAATGATTTTTGTGAAAAAAATTTCCTCAGTAGATAGTCATGGGGGAAGCTCTCGTGTAATCTCAGAGAAGACTCTCTTTTTCTTTCTGAATTAATCCACAGGAGGCAGGCGAGGGGGGTGAAGGGTGTAGACTTTACAGCCAGAGTTACCGAGTTTGAATCAGCTCTGTCACTTACTAGCTGGGTGGCCTGTTGTCTTTGGGGGAGTTTCTTAACCTCTCTGTTCCCTCTCCAAAAAACAGTGATAACAGCAGTGCCCGCCACATGGGGTTGGGCCCAGGAGCCTGGCACATGGGGAGCACTCGAAGTGCTCACTGTCACAGCTGTCATGTGATGAGGCAAAGCCTCCCCTGTAACCACATGACATCTCAGGAGGGCTAGGATCTCACCGTGCACAGGGACCCCCTCCTCACCTGGGTACAACCCAGGATTTAAAGGTCACTTCAAAATCAGCAAAAAGAGAAAAACCTGTGATCGCCCAGAAACTGAAAGTGGAGGAAAATGTGTGTGCCTCCAGGGAAGGACACAAAGAATGTAAAAATGTGAGAAAGTCCTGCAAACATTGAGCCTTGGTCACAAAGGGAAAGGGATCCTCTGGCACGTTCTAGAGATCCGTGTGGCGTCCCCCTGCTCGTGCAGGGCTGAAGGAGATCCACGTGCACAACCGTCAAGTGTTCTTGCTGCAGGACATGGACACCTGAGGTCAGCGCAGAGGAATTGCTCAAATTCTCTGGATTTTCTCGGGGGCTCCATCTTACTGTGTCAGGGTCTCCACAAGCAGACCCTCTTCCAACAACAAATCAAGACATGAACCACAGAGCGCTTCCCACACACACGTCTGCTCGTGCGGCCCCTCGGAGCCCAGCGTCAGAACTCCCACCAGCTCCAAAGGCACAGGGTGCGCCCTGAAGGTGCGTGTGACAGGAGTTTGTGCCTTGGACTCGAGAAGTAAAGGACTCTGGGCACAGAACACAGGCTGTGCTCCTAGCACTCAGCCATCTTATCACTTAGCCAGGCAAAAGTCATCCTCCAGGAAGGAACAGAAAAGCTGGCCACACTGGATGAGGCTCATCCCAGCTGCTGTGTGCTCTGGGCCCTAGGTGCTCTCCCAAGGCCACAGGATCAGCAGCCCCAATTCTGCTGCTGGAAATGTTTGTCCCCACTGAGCTCTGTCAGCCTCAGGGACCACGCAACGCCAGGCGGGGTGCTGTGGAGGGGACTGACCAGCACAGTGACCGTGTGCCCAAGGAGAGGCCCACAGTCCCAGCTCCAAGGGTTGCTGAGTAAAAAGGGAATCATTCTGTGAGTTAGAGTAGAGGGCATGTCCCATGTGTGTGTGAGTGTGTATAGAGGCGAGTTAAGGATGAGCTCCTTCAGGGAAGGGCAATGGCATCAAGGTGAAGTCAAGAGGACATGAGCACCAGGGGGCAGGATAATCATGGAGAGGCGGTCAGAGGAGAAACACCAAGCCCCCGACACACTGGAGCCTCCCAGATCCCAGAGAACAGGGCTGAGGGCGGCCGGGGGCTGAGAGGCAGGGAGAGCAGGAGGCAAACACGGAGGGGATTCTGCCAGCCCCCTTAGTTCTGTGAGTCCCCCCCCTCGTATGGAGGCGCTCAGCTCAGCAAGTCCAAGGAGGGGCTTCCTTCACTTGCTACTCAATCACTCAATCATTCACTCATTCATTCATGCATTCATTCATGCATTTAACAGATGCCGAGAGTGACCACGGCCATGGTCAGCACTGAGGGCAGGTTCCTCCACGGAGACAGGCTTTATTCAAAGACACACAAATAAATGGAGCCCACCTCTCCCTTCCTGTCCTCTCTCTTCCAGTCCTGCCACCAGACCCCCTGGAGCAGCTCTGGGTCCAGCAAGGGCAGAGTCAGGTCCTGGTGAAAGTGATGGGGCCCCAGCGAGGGTGAACACAGCTCAGCACCTCTGCCCAGGACAGGGGGCCCAGAAATCTGCAAAGGACCCCCAACTCTGACCCCAGGGGAGGTGTCTTGGGGGGAGTCAGAAGACTCCTGTGTGGGGACCTCCTCCCCCTCTGCCAATTATTGGGAATCTGAGCTCTGAGGCCACTGCCAAAGTGAAAACAAGCAGTGGTGTTGAGGCCCCCTGACTCAGTTTACCTACTCCAGTTGCTCTGCCCTCCCAGGCCCTTCATGAGCAGGCTCCCTCCTTCCAGGGGACCTATCATGCCACCATCCCTCCCAAGGCAGCTTAGATCGTGTCCTTTCATCTACACGGAAGGCAAACCCAGGAGTCTGTTTGTAGACAAGGACAGAGATTTGGGATTCACAGAGAGAGGAGGGGCGTCCAGGTCTGTAGCTGATGTTACCAGGGCGAGTGTGGCCTGGGAGAGGCCCTGCTCAGCCCTCCCCCCACTTCCCGAAGTCCCCGGGCAGTCTGCTCCCCGTAGCACCCGCTAACCCTCTGCTCCCCAGCACCGGCCGTGAGCATGACGGACGATCGCTGACCAGTGTCGGCCTCCCCCACGAGGCAGAGGACAGTCACCAACTCCTGAGGAAGGACACTCTGCTAGACCACAAAGCTGGGGCTCTCACACAGGCCTGTCCTCATCTGGGTGGAAATTTTTCTTACCACATCTGTACTCACTGGCCTTATAGCAGTATAAACAGAAACAACAAGTATCCGTGAAAAATACAGTAAGCCAGTTCTAAGAGACAAAATCCGTGGAAATGTAGACCAGACAGGAGAGGCTTCGGTGTGAGAAAAACAAAAGGTATTGATGGGAGTCACTGAATAGGTGAGTGATGTGGTCAGCCAGCAAAACAGGTGTGCACCTGCCGACAGAGAGAAGAAACCCCCCATGAACAGCCCGGCACTTCTCTGAGGGTCCCGGGGGGCTCCCTGGGGAATTGGTGGTGGCTGTCAGTTTCACCCCCTGTCTGCCCTTGGGGCCAAGGACTCTCTTGCCACTCATAAGCATTAGTCAGGCGGTAGATGAAACCCTACCCCTTTCCAACCAGTGCACGCTGAGAACAAATGTCTCAGAGGGGATGGTCTGGGTCAGGACATGGGCAGACTCAGGGTCCAGGTGGGAGACAGAACACAAGCACACGCCTGCAGGACAGGAAAGGGGTGCCCTCAGGGTGGGCTTCCAGGTGGAGACATTGGGTAAGCTGGGCCTGAAGGACAGAGCACTACCATGCCACCTGCACCAAAGGAGCATCAGAAATGGAGACCAGCGAGGACTGTGGGGCTGGCTCTGGAAAGAGTCCTAAGACACAAAAGCTGGGTAGTTCCTTCCCCCCAGGCCTCTCAGTCCAACTGTCCCTGGCTTATCACCAAGCAGCCACAGGGCGGGATGGAGGCTGGGGAGGTGGGCACGATTATGTGCCAGAAACTGACCCCTCCCTGAACCAACGCCCTTCCAGATGGTGATGCACTGACTCTGATAACAAATCAGTTGTAAAGGGAACTGGTCCCTTCGCTTTCGGGCAGATGCAGCAATTTGCCTGGCTCTCAGAATTCACAGAGCTTTCCCCCTACCCTGCCTGGCATCTAAGGTCAAAGGTGGTGCGGGATCAGCCTCATGGCCCCTCCTGCAGTTGCCCCCTTTGAGCGCGGATCCACCAGTTGATGGGAGCAGCTGTTTGACTTATTAGTAAATTAGTGATAATTGCATCTAATAGCTATTGAGTAGGAGCTGCGGGCACCATGTGGTTTGAAGAGCTTTGTGGACATTACACTCAGTCCTCACAGCACTCCTTGAGGTGGGTGCTATTATAGCCCCATTTCATTGATGCAGAAACTGAGGTGCAGTGGCCGCCTCACACACCCACAGCTGCTGAGGGCCAGCTCTGACAGGCTGGTTGTGGAGCCAGATCAGGACGGCCCTGTGTGTGGCAGTTACTCAAGGCCACCCAAGGGGAGTTCACCATGAAATCTCCGTTGTGTAGGGCCATCTTTGGAAATGGCCATGAGAACAGTAACATGGAGGGAGAGGAGACTGCCCGGTAGCCTTCGTCCTGTTCCCAGCTGCCCTGGGTCTAGAGGAGCAGAGAACCCAAAGGAGGAGGTGATGGGAGGCAGCCTCCCCTCCCCCACCCTCCACTGGCTAACAGGCTCTGTCCCTTCAGAGGAAAGAACACCAAGGTGTGTGTTTAAGACCAAAAACAAGCAAAAGATCCGAACCCTGAAGGACATCGCTCCCTCTTCGGCAGACACAGGCCTGTGGTCCTCATTGCCTGGTCCATGAACACGACCTTTGTCACCCCACCCCCACCCCACTATCAGGGTCAGGATGTGGCCTTCATCTCCTGTCTTTCTTCCTTTGCTCTTTTCCTGGTGTGTCCCCCCCAAAGCCTGTGCCCTGGGCCCTCTAAGGGCCTCCTTCAAAGGTGGATCCAGGAGTTTCAGGGTCCTCCCCCTCCTCCTCCTCTTCCTGCCCCCTCCCCTGCAGCCCAACTGCCTGCTAACAGGAGGGGGGCTGGGGTGCAATTCCAGGTCAGCTGAGAGGGGCTGGGTGGCCCTGGGCCTTCCTCTTCCACTGCCTGTGCAGATCAAGCTGTGGTGGTGGGTGTAAAGGCTTTTTATCTGTTTCCTGCATATTTTTCTTTTTTTTTTTTTCTAAAGATTGGCACCTGAGCTAACAACTGTTGCCAATCTTTTTTTTTTTCCTCTTTTATCTCCCCAAATACCCCCTGGTACATAGTTGTATATCTTAGTTGCAGGTCCTTCTAGTTGTGGCATGTGGGACACTGCCTCAACATGGCCTGACAAGCAGTGCCATGTGGGCGCCCAGGATCCGAACCAGCAAAACCCTGAGCCTCTGCAATGGAGTGCCCGAACTTAAGAACTTGGCCACAGGGCCAGCCCCTGGTTCCTGCATGTTTTTCTCAGGCCCCAGGGCCTTGGTGCACTACAGGGATTAAACACAAGGGTGGTTCTGCCCCAGTGTGGGCAGAGCAGCAGCTATTAATGTGCTGGGAGTGCTAGAGAGCCTGGAGCAGAGAATCAAGGCCAGTCCATCCCCCTAGGAAGTCATTATGCTGCTGGGGCCCAGCAGGAGCCAACCAGGAACCAAACCTTCCACCAGAATGCAGAGGCCAAGTCAGGGCCCAGGACACAGAGAACCCAGGGAGCTGCTCCTGCTCCTGGGACAGTCTGCAACCTGTGAGGAGTTGGCCACACTTCCCCATGGCAGCAGTGCTCCAGGGACGAGGGGGGCCCACCCTCTGTCCTCACCCATCAGCACCCGAGGAGGACACCTGCTGGGCCATCTCATAGGGCCTGCCCTTGGTGGCCTTTCATTCAAAACACTATTTCCAGGGACTAAGATTTGAGAGGCCAGGAGGGAGCCCCAGATAGAGAGATTACCCCACCTGCGTCAGGTCAGGTCAAGGAGTGACTTATGGAAAGGTTAAGTGCAATCTTTCTCAGTGGAGCTTGGTTGTGATGACACATGCATGAACCTCCCACAGCTGAGCCCACCATCACACTTAGCAGTTTCCAGAAAACAGCTCAAAGTCACTGACTCCTCATTAAAGCAGGTCTCTGGTCCTTGAAAGACCGGAAAATCACATCTCAACAAACACCTGAGAGACCTCTGCCTAGAATCCCCCTCCCCTTAGAGAGGGGGAAGGAGGAAACCAGGACAGTGTCCTGACAAATAGAAATGGCAAACAACAGGATACATTGGAGTACATGAGGAAGCCATTTGGTGTAAACCTAATTCAGCCTGACTTTGTTTTTTAAAAAGGGTCTGATATGGCCGTTGAGCATGCATTGTATATCCGCTTTAAGCATTTCCTATGGCAGGAACAAATGTCTTTAAGATAAAGGTGCAACTTCCCCCACATTGGCATTTCCTTAAGGATAAGCATCTTTCCCCAGGCTAGGAACTGATTGCTGCGCCCTGTGACCACCCAGCTCAAGACAACAGACCTGCCATCCTGCTGTGTCCACCTAGACAGCAGACCTACTACCTGCTGTGTCCATCACTCACTGGCAGAGCAGTCTCCTGACTACTGTAAAAGGGACATTTCAATCATATGTGAAACATGCTCTTTGAGGGTATATAACCACTCTGTACACTCCACTTCTTTGGTACCCTTCCTTCTTTGGGTAAGGAAGACCGTAGGCTATGGTCCTCACATTTTTGGCTCAGAATAAACTCACCCAAATTTTCATCTGTAGATTAGTTATGGATTATTTGCATAGACAGTCCTTACCCCTTTTAAACAGCTACAGGGAGGGGCCTGCAACACAAGGAGATGACACAGGCCCAGGGGTCAGTGGGCACAGCCAGGGAAGGCCAGCATCAGCCAGTGTCCTGCACTGGCCAGCAGGGCCACTCCCACTCTCTGGGGACTGTATGAGGGTCCCTGGCTGGGGCAGCACAGAGAGGGTGCCTGCCCTGAACCTAGGAGACCCTCAGGGCCCTGGCTCCCTGCCCCAGCCTCTCACTGAGAACGGTCCCCACTATTCTCTCTCCCATAACAACGTCGAGGGGGTGGGCTGGCCTACCGATGATCACTCCAGACCTTGCCGGATCCATGGGGGCTGTCAGTGCTTATCAAATGCAGGTTCCTGGGCCAGCCCTGGCCCTAGTGACTCAGAACTTACAGGGCGTGTACGTGACAAGCAGGCCTGGGGGTGTGAGCTCCCCAGTGGCTCTGAGTTGTCCCTTCACTCCCTGGGGGGAGAGCAGGGGACAGGCCTTGCCCAGGGCTCCCAGGTGGGCGGGGTCCCCTAGTCATGATCCCTCCTGCTGTGGGCAGTTCATCCCAGGTGTCTGAGTGAATGCAGGAACCTGGATGTGACCTGCTGTCACTGCAAGAAGTCCCACCCTGGAGACCGGGGCACCTGGGCAGCTGCCGCCCCTCTCGGAGCCTCAGTTTCCTCCCAGCTCTGGAAAGTCAGGTTTCCGCTTCTACATCTCTCAGCCCAGGAGTCCTCATGGGGCCTTCTCAGTGGAGCCGGAATGTGGGCCACCCACCAGAAAGCTGCTCTGTTACCCTGCCCAGCACCCCACTGCCCCATCCTGGTTCTGGGGTCTGAGGATCCCAGACAGGTGAGCATCTAGGGCAGGTCCCAGGACTTGTTTGGTCACTCTCAAATAATAAAAAGTCCCCAGTCACCTTAGGTCACAGAAACAGGCTCACATTAGTAACTACTGTGTCCAGTTCACATAAGAATGGAAACTGCAAACTGACTCCAGGTGGCTCCCCCACCCCACCCTACCCCAAAAAGTGCACCCTACAAGCACTGCCTCCCACCAGGTGACCCTACCCCTCTGAGTCCCCAAGCTCCTGAGGGGCATGCAAGGAGGGAGCGCCCGCCCTGGAGAGTGGGGGGCACTCCAGCAGGCTCTGTCCACAGAAAAGTTCTCTCCATTCCAGCCGTTCTTTCAGGGGCTCCACTTCACACAGGCTGGGGGGAGGGAGCGGGGTTAACGACTTCACTACCCCTTTCCAGGCATTTCTTTCTCAAATTCTGAAAGTGGGGGCTGGGGATACCGCCTGGCCCTTTGTGAGAGAAGTTTCCTCTTGGGCCTGGCCAGAGCTGAGACAGAAAGCGTCCTAGGTTAACATCTTGTGCTGTGATTGGGGGCCCAGTGTCAGGATGCCCCTGGCTTAGAAGGGAGGAGGAGGAGGAAGAAACAGAGACTGTGGTTCCAAAAGGAATGCCCCCTATGGGTGAGGACAGGGAACAGGCCAGAAGCAGAACCCTGGGTGCAGCTGTTGGGGAGGGGAGACTCTGGACACTCCACCGGGGCCTGTGTGGGTGCACTTGGACCCACCACCTGCAACAGCAGCGTGGCCTGTGGGCTCGGGGGCTCAGAGAGCCAGGGTCACAGCCCTGGCTGGGCTGTCTTCCACCTCGCGGGAGGACCCTGAGCTTTCAGAGGGCAGGAGCTCTGGGGTGGGGTGCTGGGCAGTGTAAGGTTGCCATGCCCCACCCTGAGCCATCACCCTTCCTGCTCTGGTGGGCAGTGTCCCTGCCTTGGGAGGGGAGGGGAGCCCCACCCTGTTGGTCCTGGAGGCCAAGGGTTTCACATCTGCTTCTCCCAGGCTATTGGGAGCTCAGGCAAGGAAATAGGAACTGAGTAATCAACTTGGTGGACGACAGATTTAAAAAAATAATCATGTATTTCACACCCATTGGACCAGCAGAAAATTACAAAGTGTGACACTACCAAGTGTGGCCAGGATGAGGGACAACGGGGACTTTCACCTGCTGCTGGTGGGAGTCGGGAAGGTCCAGGGTTAGCCTGAAGCTTATACAATTTGGGACCTTCTTTATAAAAGAATAAAAAAAATGAGTCTGAGTCTTGGAAGGGGCCTGAGCAAGTGGGGGTCCTGAGCCTAATTAAGCTTCATAAGCTTCCCAGTGACTCCGCTCCCGGGCTGTGTAAATTGGAATAACCCTTTTGGACAGCAATGTGGTAACTCTGGGAAGATGAAGATGTGCATTCCCTATGACCCAGCAAGTCCAATCCTCTGTGTGTCCCCCAAGAAATTCCCAACATGTAACCACAGAGGCCAATACAAGAATGTTCTTTGGCAATGCCGTCTGCAACAGTAAAAAGCCACAAACTGGAACCAGCCAAAATGTCCATCATCAGAAGAATGGACAAATAGCATCACTGTGTATAAACCTCAACACAGTTGCATGGAAAGCTCGCTGCAGAAGGACATGACAGGACGACACTATTTCCACGAAGTGTGAAAAGACAGAAAACAGAGCCCCGTGGAGCTCACAGGCAGTCAGGGTGCAGGGAAGGGCTGACCCTGTCTGGGCGTCAGGACCACCACGTCCAGCCCGGGGCTCCTGAGGATGGAGGGAGGGGAGTAAGACAGTGGCACATCCAGGGGCTGAGAAGCCTCCTGAAAAGCTTATTTCCCTCATACTAAAAGTCAATAAGGCACAACACCAAGATTTGACAAAGCTGAGTGATAATTATGTGGGTGCCTATTAAAGTATTATATATACTATTCTGTAATATTTGAAATGTTTCCTAATTTTTTTTTTTTTTAAATTGAAGTGAAGTTTGCATAACATAGAAAAAACATTTTAGGAGCCAGCCCCATGGCCAAGTGGTTAAGTTCATACGCTCCTCTTCGGCGGCCCAGGGTTTCACTGGTTCAGATCCTGGGCACAGACTTAGCACTGCTCTTCAAACCATGCTGAGGCAGCATCCCACACAGCACAATCAGAAGGACCTGTAACTACAGCATACAACTATGTACTGGGAGACTTTGGGGAGAAGAAGAAGAAAAAATAACCATTTTAAATTGGCCAGTTCAATGGAATTTAACACATTCACGATGCTGGGCAGCCGCCACCTCTATCTAATTCCAAACATTTTCTCCCCCAAAAGGAAACCCCGCACCCATTATGCAGTTGCTCCCCATTCCCCTCCTCCCAGCCCCTGGCAAACCACCAGTCTGTGCTCTGTCTCTACGGATTTGCCCATTCTGGGTATTTTATATGAATGGAATCATACAAATTGTGACCCTCCTGTCTGGCTCCTTTTACTCAGCACAGTGTTTCCAACTGTGTGGGATGTCTCAGTGCTTCCTCCCTTTCTAGGGCTGCATAATATTCCACTGTGTGAATATGTCACAGTTTGTCCATTCGTCTATTGACAGGACATTTCGGCTGTTTCCACCTGCTGGTTACTGTGAATAGAGCTGCTATGAACACGCATGTCCATGTGCCTATTCAGGTCCCTGATTTCAACTCTTCTGGTTATAAACCTAGGTGTGGAATTGCTGGGTCATAGGGTAATTGTTTTGAGGAGCCATCCAACTGATTTCAACAGCAGATGAACCATTTCACATTCCCACCAGCAATGTGTGAGGGCTCCAATTGCTCCACAACCTGGCCCACACTTGCTATTTTCCAGTTTTTTGACAATACTCATCCTGATTTCATGTGAAATGGTACCCCACTGTGGTTTTGATTTCAATTTCTTAATGACTAATGGTGTTCAGTATCTTTTCATGTGCTTATTGGCCATTCATATATCTTCTTTGGAGAAATGTCTATTCAAGTCCTTTGCCCATTGTCTAACTGGTTTGTTTATCTTTTTGTTGTTGCCTTGTAATCATACATAATTAAAACCGAGTGGCCAGCACATCCTTGGGCCCTTTCATTCTCTGCTCTTTCACACACCAAAACATAAAGAGCTTCGTATGTACAAAGTGTGCAGAGGAAACGTAAAGGACTGGCGTCTGCCTTCTTCCTGTTCTCCCTGCTCCCTGGGAGCCACCCCCAATCTAGAGAGGAAGAGAGAGATTGGAGGTGACAACTGAGGCATCCAGCATCTCTCAGGAAGTGGGGGTGGGGGGTCAGTCAGCTTCTGGGCAGACAGAGCTGAGGTGGAGGGAAAAAACAACTTCTAAGACAGCTGAGCAGGAAGTGGTCTGGACAATAAGGAATTATTTCCTCTAGAAGCCACTGCTATCATAGGTCACATAACCGCCCTGGAGGAGAAAGTTCCACTAATCCAGGGCTCTGAGGTTCCCCACCCCCTGCTCTCTCCTTTCACTTGGTGGGATGGGGGGACCCTCCTGTTCCCTCCCCCACAGACCACCCTGCCTGGCTGGGCTGTCCCTCCCCCAGGGGCACTCCTTCCCCTGGGCTGTGCCTTCTGTGAAGCCAGGTCCCCCCCACCTGCCATCTCCTGCTGCCACTTGAGCCAGCTCTTGTGAAGGCAAGTGACAGAGGTGCCCCAGAATCTTCTGCATGAAGCCCACCTAACAGCTTCTCATGATTCTTGTCACAGTGCTCCCCAAACAGCTGCAAAGGCAGAGGAAGCCTCTCATTAGGACAACTGAGGAGACACTAGGAGGACCTTTTGTTGCTTAAAAATCTCTCTGCCCACCATGCCTCACCATCAGCCATCATCTTTTTTGGTCATGAATCTGCCTTTGTAAACACAGCGGCCTCTGACAGAACCACCACCACTCATCCCGGGTCCTGGGCACTGTGCGCTCATCTTCAGACGTCCAGCCTCGGGCAAGCACTGGCCAAGTGCTGAATAGACTCACCAGAGGAGCCACTTGGGGAAACAATGTTCCAGTGGGTGCAAGCCCCTCCCCACTCTGGGCCTGGGTGTCTCTATCTGTAAATGGTGGGGCTGGGCATAGTGGTGTCCTAGGTTTCTTCTAGATGTCACTTCCTTGACCCTGGTTGGCCCCAGGACTTGACATCACTCTGGATACACCAGGTGTGAGCTCAACTCAACCCTTACAAATGCAGTGAAATGGTGCCACCAGGCAACCTCAGTCCTTTTAGCCCTTTCCCCAAACCCTCCATGGATGACAGAACCTGCTCCCTGTGCTGGTCATACCCTCCTGCCTCCAATCAGGCAAGAAGAAGCTGGGGTCCTGTTTTTAAACAGTCAGGGCCAGCCCCGTGGCCAAGTGGTTAAGATCGCATGCTCCGCTTTGGCGGCCCAGGGTTTCACTGGTTTGGATCCTGGGCGGGGACATGGCACCGCTCATCAGGCCATGCTGAGGCGGTATCCCACTTGTCACAGCTAGAAGGACCCACAACTAGAATATATACAACTATGTACTGGGGGGATTTGGGGAGAAAAAGCAGACGGAAAAATAAAAGAAGATTGGCAACAGTTGTTAGCTCAGATGCCAGTCTTTAAAGAAAAAAAACAAAAACAAGTCAGGTTTGGACAGATGCTTTGCCAACCAACTCTTCTGCGATGGGGGTGCTGGGAACGGAGTCTCCATGGCTGCATCGCTGGGCACCCACAGAATACACGCAGCACACCCCTCCCAGGTAAAGGCCTGTGGCTCCTAGGAGTTTAGGCTGAGGGCGGTCTGAAGCTTCCCCACACAGTGAGCACTTTACCAGGAGCCCAGGGTAGGAAGCACTTTCTGGCATTCACCAGCAGAGCTGTGCTGTTCTGGCCTCAGAAGGGATTAACCACAAGTATGGAGGCTTCGGACTGCTCAAGGTCAGCCAAGGCACAGGAATGCTCTTGCCATCCTCCTCCTTTCCTCCCACTCCACACACAGGGCAGAATGACTGTGGCCGAGCAAAAGATGGCCTGTTTTATTATTTCCAGGTCAAAGTTGTGGCAAATGTGTTCTCTTACCAGAAACCTTCAAAGGCCAGAAGAGAATAACCGGGATTCAGCTCCTCCTACACCAACCCAATCCTCAAACCTCGGTTGACGATGCTCAGGTTTCTTTTGCTGATATTTGTAAACGTAATTCTAACCCTGGACAAAGCTGGGCACCTCTACAAGGACGTCGCTGTCTCATAAGGGCTTTCTCTGCGCGGTCCGTGGGAAGCGGGTCAGAGCGCAGCTTCGGAACCAGCGCGCAATGGACGGACCCTGGCCCACTTCCAACGTCTGACTCGAGTTACGAATTTGGTTTTTCCGCCCAAGTCCTGGAGACTGTTTCCCCCATTGTCGTTGGTCTAGAAGGGGCCAAACGACTGGGGTAGGGGAGACTTGCCTCATCCTGGCCTCGCTATCCCGATGCTACCGGGACCCGCGCAACTTGTGGATCTGGTCCAGACGGCTGTGAGGAGCTCCCGCGATAGTGTGCGTCACAGCCCATGCCGCCCCCTCCCCAGATGCGCCAACCACTCACAAACTCGAAGATCAAGAGCGCGTCAGGGAATGTGGTGAAGACTTTGATGCCGCTGGGCAGGGGTCTATCATCCATGACGGCACGCTGGCTTCCGCCTCGGGACAGGCTGCCCGGCTCGGGCTCCGCGCCGACAGCTCGCTTGCTCGACGGAGCCCAAAGGTTCGGTCCACCCGCGTGCAAGTTGAGACCAGAGGCGCCCGGGACCCAGGAGGGAGGAGCCGGGGCCGCTGCCCGCTCTGTCCCGCCCTAGCCAGCCCTGCGCTCCCCGAGGGACCCGCCAGAGTGCCGCGTGCGCCGCCCAGAAACACCGGAGGGCGCGCAACCGGTCAGGGGAGCTGGGGCGGGGGCCCCTGTCCTGCGTCCCACCTCCGGGCGCCATCTCCCGATGAGATGATGATGAGATGGGAGCAGGAGAAGCCGCTTTGACAAAGCGCTTCTCACGCTTTGCCCTCTTCGCAGGGGATCACCATCCCTTAAGAATGAGAATCATCAATAACTAGGCTCCCAAAAGTCCCCACCGCGGCACCGCTCAGGTCCCCATTGCTTTAACTGTTCTTAAGGCGGGTCTCCATCTTTCACTGGGTGCGTTAATATGAGCGACCTCCGCGTCGGAGCTCACGGTGGGACGAGGTCTAGTCCTGCCCGCAGCTGCAGGCTGGGGGGTCTGCAGGGTCGTCGTCGAGACCGGCTCTGGCCACCACTCCTTCTCCCCGCGCCTTCGCAGCGCCAGGAGCCCTGCACCCACAGTCCTCTCGACTCGGTGCTGGAGCTTCAGTCTGTCTGTCTGAGGGAAGGTGGCTGCTCTCAGCCCTGCCAGCCTCGGGGAGGGCGGTGGAGGCGGCGCTGGGGCCGATCTGCATTGAATGCAAGGGACAGGAAAGGCCGCCTGGAGCAGATCTGTGCCCTGCTCTCAAAGGGGGCAGCACTGCGCCTCTGCGGTGGGAGGACTCCCCCTCCCCATGTCCTTCACTATCTGTTGCTGCTGGTTTTTTGTTTCCTGGACCACAATTTCTTTATTCTTTTTGACTGTATTTTTAAACAAATATCAGACTCCAGGATTTGCCTGTTTGTTTTAATTTACACACTATTACTGGGTTTTCTCCTACAGTCCTAAAGTGGATAATCTGCCCGCAGTCCAGGGCAGGCCCCCCAGCTCAGACTCCCCAGCGCTTCTGTGGCTTCAACCACAGCCCCAGCAGGCACAAACCCCTCTGCCCAGTGGGACCCTCACCCTTTCCCTTTGCACAGCTCTGTTTCCTTCCCAGTCCCTGTGGAGATAAGTCAACTCCTGGACACATTGTCAAAACAACAACAATGACAAAACCCATGCCCATGAGCTGTCCGTTCTGCCCACGGACCAGGCAGTTGAAATAAGAAAACCCCACTGCACCTCTGTGAGACTCCTCGGGGCTGCTGGCCTTGGTGGCCTGAGACCCAGGGTGTCCATCTCCTTCCTCCTAAGGGGACTCTGGTGGGGACAAGTCACAACTGGCAGGAGGTGAGATAACCTTCAAGCAAATCTATCCAGGACTGTTTGGCAATTTCTCTGTCAGTATTCACCAATTAAACACAAAGATCTTCTCAACTCTTAATAAACTCTTTGCAGGACTTGAAGTTGTTTCTTTGTTTTTTGGTTGGATTTTCTGCTGGCTGTTTCAAACCCTTGCTGCTAAATTCCTCAGGCTTGGGCTTGTGAATTTGGGGAGAAGGCGCAGCTCCCTGGTGCAGCCCAGTGAGGCTGATGGGCTCCAACCTCCTTTGATGAGGCCCAAGAGCCACAGTGCCCAACCAAGACCCCAGCCCATGCAAGGTGCTCAGTAAGTACCCGTCCTCTGCCGGGATGGACCCGGCCTTGTTGGTGCTTGACCGCCCAAGGAGGAAGCACAATGACTCTGTTTGAACGTAGAGTGTGGTCAGTAGAGACGGTCTGTCTGCATGTCACAGAGCTGCCCCAGGGTGCTCTGGGCCACGAGCTGATGATGTAGGGGGTTCATGTCCATAAGAAGACAGGACCACACTTTGGTCTCCAGCAGGACATGAGAAAACACCCTCAGCCCATAATGACTCACTACAGGGTCCTCGGTCCTCCTGGCAGCACAGTGGGTGTGAACGTGGGGTCAGTCTGGGATGATCTGGGGCTTTTGTCAAAACAAAACATGGCCTGGGGTGGGTTTCTACAAAGTAGGACCTAGAAAGTGGCGATTGCTGTGCCAGCCAGAGGGTGGAAGAGGTCACCTCCAGCTTGTGTGTCGGGGGAGGGAATTGGCGGTGGGAGACAGGACTAGGGGACAGGGGCATGTCAGGGAAAGATTCATGGGGCAGGACTTGCCAGGAAATCATAGTAGGTGGTATTTACCTTTGGGGTGTGTAGAATGACCCCCATTTTACTGATGAGGTGATGGAGGCTCGGGAAGGTTAAGTAGCTGCCCAAGGCCACACAGCAGGTGAGTGGTGGAGCTCAGCCTTGAACCTGAGTGATGCTGTGCCTCCAAAGCTGCAAGCCCTTGATCAAGACCACACTTAATGGATGGATGGATGGAGGAGGAAGTCGTGGTATATACAGACAATGGAATATTATTCAGCCATAGAAAATGAGGAAATCCTACCGTTTGTGACAACATGGATGGACCTTGAAGGCATTAAGCTGAGTGAAGTAAGTCAGGCAGAGAAAGACAAATAGTGCATGATCTCACTTATATGTGGAACCTAAAAAAACACAAAACAGCAACAAAAATCCTGCCAAACTCATAGAAAAAGAGCTCAGGCTTGTGTTGACCAGAGATGGGGGCTGGGCAGAGGGGGGATTGGAGAAAGGTGGACAAAAGGTACAAAATTCTGGTTATGCGATAAAGAAGTACTAGGGACAGCATGGTGACTACAGCGAATGGCACTGTATGAGATACAGGAAAAAAACCATCATGCTGTACACTTGAAACTCACACAGTGCTGTCTGTCAATTTCTCAAACTGGAAAAAGATTCAAATAATACACAAGTAAAAAATTGTAAAAACATAGTTAAGATGAATAATTGCCAGTCAAATGCTGTGTCCCATGCAGACCATCGGCAGCCACCAAGTCCAGTCTTCGTGCTCATCTCAAACGTGGCACTGGGCACTGGCTCCCTGCGGCATGTCTGCCCGGCTCACAGGGCTCTGGACCTTTCCTCCCTGACTGGGAACACAAGGTTGGAGGTCATCGCCCTCATTATGGACGGGGAGGCTGGATAAAGGCTGAGTTCAGAGAGCTGCCCTGGGCCAGCACTGACCCCAAGAGATTGTGTCTGTTTCACAGTCACCCGCAGCCCTGGATTCCCACTCCTGGCAGAAGCAACAAGGGCACCAACTGGGCCGATGGACTAATGGAGTCCCAGGAGCCTTGACCCCAGGAGGGCAGAGGGGAGATAGCACTGCTGAGGGCCTACTAAGTGCCCAGCCCCACCATAGGCACTTTGCCCACATGACCTCATTAATTCCATGGAGCCTTTCTGGTAGCTGTCACCCCATCCTGCAGGCTCAGATGAGGAGGGAACGTTCCCAGGCCACAGGGAGGACACCTGGATGTCTTGACTCCAGAATGTAGACTGTCCCTACTGCCTCTGCACCTACTGCATACAATCCACACACTTGAAACAAGAGATGAGGAGTCACTGCTCACCAGGGAGCTGTCCTCTCATGGGCTGATGGACCACCTGAGCACTTGTCCAATCATTCAGCCTCAAGGTTTGTCTATTCATTCAGACACCCAAGCTGATTGAGCACAGGTAACCAGGCTGGAAAGGGAGGTGCTTGTAGAGAGCCTCAGTGGTGGGGGTGAGGCCACTGTTCCTACAAGCATTCCAGTGTGGGGGCCATCAAGGCCCTTGCCAAGCCCAGTGTGAGGTCCTCTCTGGAGGAAGAGAGGAGGGCCCAGCAGGTGCCCATGTGTCTTCAGGACTTGGAATGCTTGGTTAGTGTCAAGAGCTTGGAAAATTGCCAAAAGAAACAAGGGTCCAGTGACCAGCCCAGAAGTCTCTGAATTGGCCTAGGGAGTCTGGAGATCTGAAACAACATGAGATCAGAAAACATGATAAAATCATAGAACTCAACCAAATAGAGGATGAAACTTGGTGCAGAGAAGAATGGCATGTCCTTCTTCTGCTGACTCAGCTCTCAGTGCCCAGTGCTTAGCACAGCGCCTGGTCCATGGGAGGGGCATGAGTGTTTGCTGAAGGACAAGGAGAGAGAGTGGAGGAAGGGAGAGAAGGAAAGACGGAAGGGAAAGTGGAGCATGCAGGCAGGCTTCTGGAAAGCTGAGGAAGCCTCAGACTCCACAGGGGCTGTGTCCATTGGTTTCCTAAACTTGCCAACTGAAAGTTGAAAGTGACATGATTTGTGTCCTGAAGAAAGAGGAAGGAAAAGCTCTTGGCTGCCCTGGGTCTTGGTCTATGACTCAGAGCAGCCAAGCCCTTGGAAGGTAAGGAGGGGACCCATGGCTGCCTCACCTGGATGACAGAGGAGGAAACTCCAGAGAGCCGTACCCCAGAGGTGGGCAGGAAACACCCTGGCCGAAAAGGGTGGACGGCAACCACAGCCTGTGGGGAGGAGGGCTGGGCCCTCATCTGACCAACTCAGCTGGTCTGGGAGCAGTCCTGACTGTACAGAGCTGCCCATTGCGTCATGGGAGATGATTCAGACCCCATCATCTCCCAGATTCATCTCCTCACCTGACAGACCCAAGACGTTCCAGACCCCACCATTCTCCCAAACCATGACTTCCCAGACCTCATCACCTCTCAGACTCAACATCTCCCCTCAAACCCTTGAGCCTCAGAGAGACCAGAATCCTGGCTCTGAGACACGACATCTTCTTCCCACCTCCCCCACCTCTGATCAGTCACTCAGAGGGAGAAGCTCTGTGGGAAAGGACAACTCATTCTCCAGAAGGCCTTGTGCCCACGTTCACTCAGCACAGGACAAGTCACCCAGACACACGAGATCTGTGTCCATACTGTGGGATAGCTCACCAGTGCTGGAAAAGGTACTGTAGACAACCATATGCTGACACAGGAGTAGGACTGGGAGAGCATTCGCTGGAGGTGAAAAGAGGAAGTCTCAGATCAATATATAAAGCATACTCTGTTTTTTTATAAGAAAATATGCTTGCAAACACATAGATAAATAAGTACCTGAAAGGACAGATGCTATACTATTCATGGTGGTTCCCTTGGGGATGGGGATCAGTGGGTGAGGGAGAGGTGGGGCTGAGGGTAGGAGAGGGATGTCACTTTCCCTTAAACAGAGGACATAGAAGATAGAACTTGTAACTGGAAAACCCATTAAAGGTGAGCACAGTGGGCTCCACCTGCTGACTGTGGACGTCCCCCTGTTCTGCCATGCTGGGGCTCCTACATGTGGCAGAGCCAGCTGGCTGGGGCAGCAGACCTTGGATCTCAGACCTCCCCACTTCTGGAAATGTTATTCTTCTTCTCCCTCCACCCAATGGGCCCAACCTCTAAGATCCAGGCTAGAGGTGTGACTGTCAAGCTGGTTGTGCATCTGAGGTCAGGGACAAGGAGGACTGCCTCCAGGCCCCTGGAGGCCTGGCTGGTGAACATCCCAAGCTCTTTGCTTGTTTGGGCTCCCTCAGTCATGGGTTCTGACTGCCCTCTGGCTTTGGGTTCCTTCCCGAAGGGAGGAGCTGAGCATTCAGGCATCTGGTCATTCTGAACACTTGCTTCTGACTTTCTCTTCTGCATATCGCCTTCCACGGAGACAGCCACACATGGGTCAGGGCTGCGCCTCTAATGTTGTCACAGTTGTCACCCTCCCTCTGGCCCCATGTTGAATACACAACAGAGACCTTGGGGAGCCCTCAGACTATAGAGTAAACTCGGGACCTGGGTTAAGAATCTCCCTTCTGCTGTTCACTCACTGTGCAACTTCACACAGATCCCTTGGTTTCTGAGCCTTGGTTTTCTCATCTATAAATGGCAACAGCGCTCCCTCCTCACAGGGCTGTTTGTGGATTGAAGGAGACAACGTGTGTTGAGTGTCCTGTGCAGTGCCTGCTGGGAGACAACTTCAAGACGTGGAAGCTACTGTCGACAGATGCTCAGATATATAATGCATGCTAAATGGCCACATCAGGTCCTTTTGGAAAAAAAAAGGTCAGGCGGAATTAGTTTTACACCAAATGGCTTCCTCACATACTCTAATATATCCTATCATTTGCCATTGATTTATCATTGTCTATATATGGCAACAGTGGTCTCTCCTCCCAGAGCTGTTTGTGGATTGAAGGAGACAACGTGTGTCGAGTGTCCTGTGCAGTGCCTGCCTGGAGGCAACTTCAAGACTTGGAAGCTGGTGTCAACAGATGCTCACAATCCCCCAGGACTCGTCACCATCACACGTGTGAGCCCTTCCACCTCAGAAGAAAGTGTTCTCCTCTGTTGGACACAGAGTCCATTAGAGAACATTCTAGTTCTTGCTCACACACCTGCATCCCACCTCATTTCCTGGCGGTCACCTCCCGGGCCTGAGGCTGTTGCTGTCCCTTCCTCTTTCAGCAAGTGGCAGTTTCTGTTCTGGTCCCTGCAGGAGCCACCAACCATGCATTCCTGTAACTCAGAAGATGGGAAGGCCAGGGAGCCAATCCCACAGTCGGCAGCTGAGAGCTGAACCAGAGAATGACCCATGTGAGAGGCCCCTCGCCTAACTCGGAGCTCTTACATGGGGTCCTCATGGCCTCGCAGTGCTGGGGAAGGAAAACCAATTCCAAAAGGTCCCGGAACTTTCACCAGCAAATAGAATCTCAGCCCCGGTAGGAACCGCCCTTGTGGACTCGCTTCTTCCGTGGTTCACCCACATTGCTCCGACTGTGCCAGCAGCTGGCACCGCGTCTTGACAGGGACCAGGCAAAACCCAGGGTGGCAGCTGGATGCCTCCTCCTCTGTCATGCCTTAGTCAACTGGCCAGCCTGCTGTGACATTTCACCCTTGAGTGACCTCTGGGGTCTGTGGGGGTAGATGGAGGCCTCCCAGCTCTAATGTAGGGGACAGAAGCAGAATTGCCACTGGTAGCCCCTTGGGCTCTGCCTTGGGTCAGGCCTGGTTCACTGGGGTCCTAAGCAGCTGGCTTCAGCCCAGAAGGCTCCATCCTGTCTCCATGAAATCCTCTTGCCTCCTGCTCCAGCACTGGCCACTCAGGGAGGCCGAGTCCTCTTACCACCTACAGCTGAGTCCCGCCCTGGGACATAGAGGAGGGAGAGCATGACTGCCCTCCCCTGCTCCTTACCCCTCTGCCTCCCCACCCCCACATCCTGCTCACACTCTCCTGCCGCCCCCCACCCCCCACCACCATCTGTAGGAGCCCCGCCCAGCCCCCAGGCTCCTCTACAACCAGGCCAGGACCAGCTCAGGCACAGATTCTCTTTCCTCCTTAGAAGATCTCTTGTAGCTCACAAAATAGCTGGATATCTTTCTTCTGGTGATGTGGTGTTTTAATGCGCGGTTGCTAATTTTATGAATGATACTCACTCCCTTTGGCTCAAATGTTTCCACCTGCTCACTATTTTGCATATGTTATCTAATTAATTGCCCCAAAACTCTACTTAAAAAAACATGTTTTTGTGCAGTAAAATACACTTAACATAAAGTTCACCATCTTAACCATTTTTAAGCGTACAGTTCAGGGGTATTAATTAAGTACAGTCATATTGTTGTGCAACCATCACCACCATCCATCCACATAACTCTTTTCATCTTATGAAACTGAAACTCCGTCCGCCTTAAACAGTAACTGCCCACTCTGCACTCCCCCAGCCCTGGCAACCTCTTTTTCCTTTTTGTCTGTATGATTTTGACTGCTCTACATAATTCATGCAAGGAGAACCACACAGTATTTGTCTTTTTGTGACTGGGTTATTTCACTCAGCATGATGTCCTCAAGGTTCATCCATGTTGAGCATGTGCCAGAAATTCCCTCTTTCTTAAGGCTGAATAATGTTCCTCTGTATGCATAGAGCACATTTTGTTTATCCATTTATCTGTTGATGAATACTTGGGCTGCTTCTACATGTTAGCTACTGTGCATAATGCTGCTATGAACATGGGTGTACAAATATCTCTTTGAGATTCTGCTTTCAATTTTTAGATATATACCCAGAAGTGGAATTTATGGGTCACATGCTAGCTCTAATTTTAATTTTTTCTGTTTTCCATAGTGGCTGTACCATTTTTACATTCCCACCTACAGTGCACAAGGGTTCCAATTTCTCCACATCCTCACCAACACTTATTTTCTGCTGTTTTTTTTTATAGTGATGTGAGGCAATATATCATTTTGGTTTTGATTTGCATTTCCCTAAGGATTAGTGATGTTGAGCATATTTTCATGTGCTTAGTAATCTTTTGAAAATCTATTCAAGTCCTTTGCTCATTTTCAAATTAGGTTGTTTGCCTCTTTGTTGTTGAGTTTTAGGAATCCTTTCTATATTCTGGATATTAATCCCTCATCAGATATACAATTTGCAAATATTTTCTTCCAGTCTGTGGGCTGCCTTTTTACTCTGTGGATAGTGTCTCTTGATATACAAAATTTTAAAATTTTCATGAAGTCCAATTTGCCCAATTTTTTTCTTTTACCTCCTGTATCTTTGGTGTCCTGTTCAAGAAATCATTGCCAAATTCAAATGTCCTGAAGTTTTTGTCCTATGTATACTTCAGAGAGTTTTGTCTTACATTTAGATCTTTGATCCATTTTGAGTTAATCTTTCTATATCATGTTAGGTAAGGGTTTAAATGTCTGTCTTTGTGCCAATACCACACTACTTTGATTCCTGTAGCTTTGTAGTGAGTTTTGAAATCAGGAAGCGTGAGTCCTCCAGTTTGGGTCTTCTTTTTCAAGATTGTTTTGGCTACTCAGGGACCGTTAAGATTCCACATGAATTTTAGGATGGGTTTTTCGATATCTGCAAAAAACATCATTGAGATTTTGGTAGGAATTGCATGTAATCTGTAGATCACTTTGGGTAGTACTGACATTTTAATGTCAAGTCTTCCAAACCGTGAACGTAGAATGTGTTTCTATTTATGTATATCTTTAATTTCTTTCAGCAATGTTTTGTAGTTTTCATTGCACAAGGCTTTCACCTCCTTCGTTAAGTTAATTCCTAAGTATTTTATTCTTTCTGATGCTATTGTAAATTAAATTGTTTTTATAATTTTCTTTTCAGATTGTTTATTGTTGGCATATAGAAATGCAACTGATTTTTGTGTGTTGACTCTGTATCCTGCTACTTTGCTGAATTCATTTATTAGTTTTAAAAGTTTTTTGGTGGAATCTTTAGGGTTGTTTACGTATAAGATCATGTTGTATAGGAACAGAGACAATTTTACTTTTTTCTTTCCAACTTGAATGCCTTTTATTTCTATTTCTTACCTAAATGCTCTGGCTAACTCTTCCAGTACAAGATTGAATAGAAATGGTAAAAGTGGGCATCCTTACCTTGATCCTGATTTTAGAGGAAATCCTATCAGTATTTCACCATTGAGTATGATGTTCACTGTGGGTTTTACATATATAGCTTTTATTATGTTGAGGTAGTTTCATTTTATTCCTAGATTGCTAAGTGTTTTTACATTGAAAGGGTGTAGAACTTTGTCAAAGGCTATTTCTGCATCAACTGAGATCATAATGTGATTTTCCCCCTTCATTCTGTTAATGTAGTGTATTACAAGGATTGATTTTTGGATGTTGAACCATCCTTGCATTTCAGGAATAAATCCCACTTATCACAGTGTATAATCCTTTGAATATGCTGCTGAATTTTGTTCGCTAGTGTTTTTTTGGAGGATTTTTTGCATTAATGTTCATAAGGGATATCTGTCCATAGTCTTCTTGCAGTGTCTTTGTCTGGTTTTGATAATCATGGTAAGGCTGACCTCATAGAATGGGTTTGGAAGTATTCCCTCCTCTTCAATTTTTTGGAAAATTTGGCCAGGATCGGTAGTAGTTCTTCTTTAAATGTTTGGTAGAATTCACCAATGAAGCCATGTGGTCCAGGGCTTTTTTTTGTTGAGATATTTTTGATGACTGATTCAATCTCCATGCTAGTCATAACTCTAATCAGATTTTTTACTTCTTTGTGATTCTGTCTTTGTAGGTTCTGTGTTTCTAGAAATTTGTCCATTCCATCTAGGTTGTCCAATTTGTTGGTATACAACGTTCATAATACTCTCTTATAACTTTTTTTTATTTCTGTGGAGTTGGTAGTAATGTAACCCTTTTCATTTCTGATTTAGTAATTTGAGCCTTCTCTCTTTCTTTCTTAGTCCATCTAGTGAAAGGTTTGTCACTTTTGTTGATTTTTTTAAAGAACTACTTTTAGTTTCATTGATTTTCTCTATTGTTTTATTTCTCTATTTCACCTATCTCTGCACTAATCTTTACTATTTCTGAATTTCTGCTAAAGTTGAGTTTAGTTTGTTCTTCTTTTTCTAGTTCCTTAGGTTGCAAAATTAGGTTGTTGATTTGAGATCTTGTTTTGTAATGTAAGTGTTCATGGCTATACATTTTCCCTGTTAGTCCTGTTTCCACTGCACTCCATAATTTTTGGCATGCTGTGATTTAGTTTTCATTTATCTCTAAATATTTTCTAATTTCTTTTGTGATTTCTTCTTTGACCTACAGATTGTTTAAAAGTATATTGTTTAATTTCCAGAATTTTGTAAATTTTCCAGTTTTCCTTTTGTTACTAGTATCTAACTTCATCCTGTTGTGGTCAGAGAAGAGACATTGTATAATATCTCTCTCTTTAAATGTATTGAAACTTAGTCTGTGGCCTAACATATGGCCTATCCTGGATAATGTCCCATGTGCATGTGAGAAGAATGTGTATTCTGTTGTTGTTGGATAGAGTGCTCTGAATATGTCTGTTAGATCTGGTTGGTTTATTGTATCACTTCAGTCTTCTATTTCTTTACTTATCTTCTGTCTGGTTATTATTGTCAGTGGGTTACTGAAATCTTCCTCAAGTCTTCCCCTGGAAGTTGCAAGGCTTCATGATTCCAGAGTTCCAAAATAGTTACATCAGATGGATTCTGCTAGTGCAATTGTTGTCCAGACGCAGAGATAGATTCCTAGTGCTTCCTACTCCACCATCTTTGCAGAATCCTCTGGCCTACAACTGTGCATCTTAAGTGGAAACTTGATCACCTTCATAAATGGGAAAACAGCATCATTTACCATATATGGAAAGGATCTCTTAAAATAGATATCGTGAAAACCAAACAGCAGTATTAATTCCAGAATATTCCATGGCCAAATCAGGGCCTCCATCAGGACCTGAGAATGTCTGGAGATGTGGTCCCAATGAAAGCATGAGAAGGATGAGGCCCACTGGCCCTCAGGGTACAGCCTCATCTGCAGCTCCCTGTGGAGTGGGCTGACTTGACTCTCCCTCCCCCCGGATAGGGATCCTGTCACTCCACATCTCCAAAACCTAGCATTGTCAAGTTCTTTAAATTTTGCCAATCTGAAGGGTCTGCAATGGTGTTTATAGCCTGTTCTTTATATTTTCAAGTACTAGTCCTGTGACAGTTTTATTCTTTGCAAATGTCTTTTCCCAGTCTGTGACTCCTAGGACAGAAATTTGTTTTTAATGAAGTATACTTTATCAGGCTTCTCTCCTATGGTTTATGTTTTCTGTGTCTTTTTTTTTTTTTTTTAAAGATTGGCACCTGAGCTAACAACTGTTGCCAATCTTCTTTTTTTTTTCCCTCCCCAAATCACTCCAGCACATACTTGTACATTTCAGTTGTGGGTCCTTCTAGTTGTGGCATGTGGGACGCCGCCTCAATGTGGCCTGATGAGTGGTGCCATGTCCACGCCCAGGATTCGAACTGGTGAAACCCTGGGCCGCTGCAGCGGAGTGCAAGAACTTAACCACTTGGCCATGGGACCAGCCCCCGTTTTCTGTGTCTTGAGAAACTCTTCCCTATCCCAAGATTATGGTTTTTCTTTTCTCATTTAGGACTTTAATCCACATAGGATTGGCATTTGTGTGTGATGAAGGTAGAGATCTAATTCCATATTTTCATATGATGGATCATTGTCCCAGCAACATTTACTGAACTGTCCAGACTCCCCCACTGCTCTGGAACCTGCTTTCAGATGCCTGGGACATTTTGGACACATGCACAAGAAGGTGGTAGCACTAGTTGCCTCCTGGGAGGTCAAGTGGGTGGTTAGGGGAGAGAGGGGTGTAAAGAAAAATTATTTTTCCCTGTTCACTATTCTGTACTTTTTGAGTTTCATTTGAACTAATCATAAAATTAAAAGAATGATTTATTTCAAACAATGCAAATTGGAGTACTTTACTCACCATAATTTGATGCTACTTACAGCCTGAAATCCCCTGGCTCAGGCGCTCAGTTCTGAGTGAGGGAGGGAGTGTAAGGAGTGCATTCACACCACTGAAGGAAGAGATCAGGTCAAGTAGGGGCCCCTGGGGAACTGTCGGGCTACTCCCCACAGGCCAAGAACTGACTGGACAAATCCTCCCTGAATTTTTCTTGATTGTTCATGTTCTTAACAAGCAAAGGACAGCTGGCTCCCTGGACTTTCCAGGTAACTTGAAGACACCTCATGGAGCACCTCCTCAGGGACTTTCTAAGCACTGCTAAGGCTGGTACTCATAAATGTTAAGTCTGGTACCAGAGTTTTCTGAGACACTATTTCAGTATTTCCCTGAGACATCTGTCTGGTGAGGAGTGTTAGGCTAAGGCGCCCATTGCTAGGTCTGCACACACTGACATGGGTGGTTACAATTTTTAAAATTTTGAGAAATGTTGCCATATCACGTCTCCCCCTGAGTTTTTCATGGGTGTCAATTGCTACTTCACTTGTATTGTATAGCCTTGGGGTAATTTATGCTTTCTCTTGTTGATTGCTTTGTTCCTGTGTCAATGCATCATTTGTATGTTGTTATGGTCTTTGTGGTCACCAAGTTCTTCCTGCATTGGAAAGTAGGAGTCACTCTGGTGGCTGGCCACCAAAAACCTTGCAACCTTTGGCTCAAAAGCCCACAACGGGCCGGAAGGACAGCTGGTTTTTAGCTCCCTGTTCTGTGTTCTGTCTGCCAGGGTGTCTCTTAGAGAAGGATAATGAGTTGAGTTTGCTTTCACCAGCTGTGTCCTGATCAGCAGAGTCGACAGCATGAAGAGAGCCCAACTCTTGAACAAGCAGGAGGAGAACCTGGGACTCTGCATGAGACAGGGGTTAGAGTGGGACAAATGCAGGAAAAGGGTGGAGGGAGAGCAGGGCGTGTGGAGCCCTAGGAAGCAGGAGTGAGAGTGAACTGGAAGGCGCCTCTCTCCTGCTCTAACCCGGGCCTGCGGACACCCATTGGGCAGCATGATTCCTCTCATCAGCTCCACACCAAAGCCCGGGGAGTCTCCACAAGATCTCACCCGTCCATCCATTCTCTCCTCTCCCTCACTGCCCTGCTCCAAGCCTGAGGCCTCCCTTGCTGTGGCCACTGGGCAGCCTCCTTGCGGGTCTGGAGGAGCCTTCTCAAGCTACGCTCAGGGCACTTCAAGCCCGTGCTCAAGCCTTCTGATGCCCTCTCCTCCACAGCACTGCCCGGTTCCCCCGCCCCCCAGCCTCATCTCGGTTGTTGGGCTGTTCAGGTCTCACCGCCTCTCCTCTCCACTCCTCAGACAGAGGAAGCCTGTCCCCACCTCAGGGTCTTTGTGCTCTCTCCACCCAGAACCCCTCTTCCTGGAGGACTCAGTCATGTGATCTCCTCTTAGAGAGACCTTCCCTGACACGCCCACCCCAGAAACCCCTCCCTCCCCACATCACTTATTGTGTCCCCCTGATCACTTCTCATGGCACTTTCTTCTATTGAGAATTGTCCAATGTTTACTCGTTTAATGAACATTCACCCTCTGGAAGGCCTGTCTTGTCCTCTATCCTGGAACATTGCTGGTACAGAGAAGGCCCTCAATAAACAGTTGTTGGGTGAGTCAATGCATCTCATAGGGTAAAACGGTGAGATCCTTCCAGAAACTGGAAGCCAGTCTAGTTCAGAAAGCGCGGCTGGTCCTTTTGTTCACACTGATGAGAAGTGATCTACGGTTCGCACCTGCTGCTGAGCTCTCTGGAGCCAGTGCTCCCCATGGCATCCTGGGATGGAGATGCCGGGTCTGTGAGTGGGGTCAGGAGGCACCATGTTCTGAATTGTCTACAGTCTGGCTCATGATCTGTGCTGCTTACATGGGGCTGCCCCACTTTCTTACATCTCTGATCAACATCATCATTTTCTCTCTTGGTGCACATTTCCTCTCCCTCGGAGATCCGTCAGAATTCCCTCAGTGTGCACTCATTGTGCCCTAGGACGGATGTCTGTGTGATGCTCACTGGTCCTTTGCATGGCAACCAGAACTTTCCTGCCCTTCTCTCGTCTGTGCATTCACCTTTCACCTTCTCTTCCGCTTGATGTCTCTTGACCCAGGTACCACTTGTGCAGCCCCCATACATCTCCTTCCTGCACCCCCTAGGGCAGCTCCTTCGAAGGCCTCTCATGGCACATTATTAACACAGCTTTTTTTTCTATGTTAATTATTTACTAACCCATGGAACATGACTTGGAGCTTGTCAAGAAAGGAACAATTTTATCATCTTTCTAGTCTTAAGGCCTAGAGCATCATGTTTTGACAAACAAGTGAAGGACAGAGTCTAAGAATGAGTGAGTGAGGGAAAGAATGAATGTGTGAGTGTATGAATGAATGAGCGTGTGAATGAATAACCAAGTGTATGAGTGAGTGAGTGAATGATCTATCCTGCCTGGCTGTCATGGCACCTACACAGTGATGCTGACACAGGACTCACAGGGGACAGACGTGGACTGGCAGCAAAGTTCCTCCTTTGGGGCTGACCTTGGAGGCAGCCTACCCACATCCGTCCCCATCTTGCCGTCTTACTGGCTCAAGACCCAGATTTCCATCAGGTCCTGGGCCCCCATAAGCTCCACAGCACCTTCCCAGAGCCAGTGCTTCCCAAACTTCCCTGAGTCAGAGAGCATTTAGTGCACTGGTGTTCTATAAAATTTAAAGATTATTTTGATAGTGAACACAACCCGCTGACACTGGGATAGATGAAAAGCATCTGGCAAGGGACTGAGGACAGGGGAGGCCGCCCCCTCCTGCAGGGGGAATACGTCAGAGGGCCCAGGGGTGGCTCCATCCTAGATCAAGGAGGCCTCTGTAGCCATGCTGAGTTTGTGGGGTGCTGCCTTCACGACCCGAGGGCAGCTGGGTGCAGAGGGTCACAGGCTCAGGTCCGTGAGGGCCTCTGTGTGCAGGAGAGCCCGGGACGTGGTCAGCCATTGGTGCTCCACTGTGGGCAGACAGAGCTGAGAAGGGCAGGCTCTGCATCAGAAGCCCAGGGGCAACTGCTGGGCAGCACAGGCCACCCAGAGACCCCAGGAGCCCGAGGGGAGGCTGGGACCGCCTCTGCAGGGAAGGAGTTTCTAGAGCCCTGGCAGGAGTGCCTGTTGATGGTCATCTGGAAGCTTCCAGAGCCTTTGGTTGGTGAGGGCCCCTCGGAAGGAGGGCTGGTTTGTAGGGAGCAGCACCAGTGAGATTAACTAGAATTTGTCAGTGAGGAATTGTTGCCTCCAGAGCTCAAATGGACTAAAAGATGCTGGATTGTGTGTCCTCAATGAAGCATTAAGCACAGTTCCCTGGAGGAGGACGTCATCCCTGTAACGTCACAGCTGTGCTCCTGGGCAAAGGGGGTGCAGGTAAGATCTTGCCCGGAAGACTGTGCAGTGGCAGAGCTATGGGGGGACCCCTGGGTAGCCCAGAAAAGGTACATTGTGTCCTCTGGAGTCTTTCAAAATGTAGATTCTATGATTATTCGGGTCTGGTGAGGCCAACAGCTCAGTGTTCAGATGCCACTGAAAAGACAGTTTGCAGCTCACAGTCCCAGGAGGAGGGGCACGCCCCAGCACAGGGGTCACGTAGGGAGGCGTCAAGGTCAGTGAGGGGGCAGAGGGAGCAGGAGCCTTGTTGTGGATTCGCAGGAAGGAACGGGCAGGGCAGGGTGAGCAGGCTGAGGATGGGCTGCTTTGAGTCACTTCCGAGGTCTCTGGGGCAGAGCGGTGGCCCTAGGTGTCCTGTCCTGGCCCTGGGGATGAGGGAGAGGAATACTGGCTTCTGGAGGGTGAGAGGCAGGCAGAGGAGGGGCAGCAGGGGGACATGGCCTTTGGACTGACTGATTTGCAAGTGAGTCATCTGTATCTCTAAGAATTGGCCACCCTGGGAGGGGCCGTCTCTCCTTATCAGCAAGACCTCAGATGCCAGGGCATCAAGAACAGAGAAAACGAGAAAACACAGTTACTCCACAGAGGGGCGGGCACCCTGCAGCTGGGAGGCTACTGAAATAGGTGCTGAACAGCACACACCATCCAAATCCACAACAGCAGAGCAGTCACTGGCTGCTGACTGGATGGAGTGAGTGATTTCAACAACGGGTACTGGGTATGGGGGTCTGACTGGATGGACCACAGCATGAAGGCTGCAATAATTCACCACGAGGGGCCAGATATCTTTTCAGGGGTCAGAGCAGGCAAAATTGGGCTGTCAATGGAGAAGCAGTGGGGATAACCACCCAGTCATTCATTAGATCATGTATAATGAGTTTTAATCCTTGAAAAGGCCTTGTTATAATGTACGTAGGATCATGGTAACTATTATAACTGGCAGTCTGTGGGGTCCCCTTTTGTCAAACCAATTAGTAAGTGCCCAAGTCTTCAGTTTATTTTAACTTATCACTCATTGTGTCAGGGCATCTGTGGGATATTTTAGGGCAAGGGGACTGTACCTATGGGAGCTTATCCAAGCCTACAGTTAAAGGGAGGCACACCTATCTTTTCCCAATCTTATGATTCGTTACTTCCTAAGATTACAGAAGTACCATGTTTAACTGTAGCGGGGTCCCCAGGTGTAACTATAATTTGATCCCCAGTATTAAGTAAGTCCATGAAATTTTGTCCATTGGTGCATTTAGTAGCCGTTAAAGTTAACTTAGAATCTACGCTGTCTGGGCAGGAGCCGATCAGCTCTCCTTTAATTTTTTTGTTACATAATTTTTAAAGAAAAGTTTAGACTTTCAATTAAGTTGGATTATGGACTTTTGTTCCAATTTAATTATACATATATGTATATATAAACATATAATTATATATGTGTGTGTATGTATACACACACACACACATATATATATATTTTTTTAACTCCTCCCCCTGATATCCAACTTTCTTTGGTTCTTTTTGGAAGGAAGGCTTCCAGCAGCCTAGAGCCCTGGTTTAGTTTCTGTCTCTGAGAACTGATGGTGCAGGTCTTCTAGGAGGTTACAGGAAAAGGAGGGGCAGGGGCCTCTCCTCCCAGGGATCCAGGTTTGCTCTGAGGAGAGAAAGCAGCCTCTCCTGGGATGGCACAGCGACCCCTGTCTGAGGTCTCAGGCCCTTTGCACGTGGACATGCGGGGCCCTCACTCAGGCCCAAGCACACTGGCAGGGGCCTTGCAGTATTTAAGCAGCTGGGTAACTTCTGCGGGTGTTGAGGTTGGGGAGGGTGTAACTCACAACACCCCTGAGGACCTGGGGGCAGCAAGTGTGAGGCGACAGCAGCCAGGTGTGAGCAGCAAAGAGACAGATGGGCCGCTACCCCAACCCGAGCCACATCCACATGAGACCGGGGTGCCATTTCTCTCCCACAGGGGAGGCCAACCAACGCCTTCTTCCACAGGGGTCACCCGAGACACACCAGTGTTCTGCCCCAAATAATAATAAAGACAAATGACACTGAAACAGTTCTCTAAAGTGGCACTGAGCTGGCATGCAGCCCCCAGAGTTGGGACAATTAGCACCACTCATTTTGAATGCCCCCTCACTGAGGAAATTTGGTTCAGGAGAGTGTGGTGACCACTGGCAGACATAGCAGTGGGCCACAGGGCCAACACACTAGCTTGTGCCAAGCCCCTCTCCAAAATCTGGACCAATTAACAAACCAAGAGCAGTACCCCCATGAGGCCATCCAAGAACAAGAGGTCACGGCCATGCCATCCTGTCACAACACCAATTGTTCCATGAGATCTAAAGGTTCCTCTGGTGGGCACACAATACAAAGACCCTCAGATGAAAGGCAGGCTCCTTGTCACTTACAGCTCCAACCAGGGCCAGCTGCCAGGCAGGGCCACACAGGGGCTTGCCCCGGGGACAGGGGACAGGCAGCTGGAGCTGTAGGGGCAACCTGTGTGTGGCAAGTGCACCAGGAGGAGGTGAGCGGCAGGGGCCGTGGGAGGCAGGCTTCCCAGCAACCAGGGGTCAGGGGAGGTCCGCAGAAGAGGCTGGATTGGCCTGTCTGAATGATCCCCTGCGCCAGCAAGGAGCGGACACCTGGCACTCAGGGATAAATAGGAGCCGCGCCTGGTCCCTTGATATGAGGCTGGTTGGGCAGAGGCTTCATCCACGGGCAGAGTGGGGAGGGTAAGGTGCAGTCAGACCAGTCAGTCCTCCCGTCTCAGCAGACGTCAAGGCGGCACATGACTTTGGGTTTTAGTTTTAGGTCTCACACCACAGAGGGGTGCTCTGCACTGCGGCTTTTTCATGTCCTTGCATATTACGGTGTGAAGATATGATGCTTGGAGCTGCGGCAGCCTCCCTGAGATGATGAGGAAAAGCCATAGAAATAACAGAGAGGCTGACAGAGGACCTGACTGGAATTGACCTATGGAATTAATCCACCCTGGAGACAGCATGCCTCTGGTCTTTTCAGTACATGAGATCCGGCACTAGATTCCTTATAGTTTGAGCCACTTTGGTTGGGGATTCTGTTTCCTGCACTCAGAAGTGACTCACTGTTCACACTGCATGATTCCGTGCATTTCAGGGGCCCCAGCTCCACAAGGCCAAGGAGCTTAGAGCCGCTGTGGGTCCCTCTGCGTCTCTCTGTGTGTCTCTGATGTGCTGTTTATACAAAGCCCCACAAGCCCCAAGTCTCCTGGAGTGTACTGGGGGACAGGTTCCCCGGGGGCCACCCAGCCCTGGAGAGGCTGGGTGCTGTCCCAGGCAGGACACCCACCTGTGACTTGGAGTCAGAGAGGCTGAGGGCAGTCACGGGACAGCCTGGCAGTGGGGGAGGTCAGAGTCAGTGACTCACTGAACCAGACCAGGGGAAGCTGGAGGAGAGGGGACTGTCCCCTCTGCTGTGGTCACTAATGACCTGAGGGCCTGAGGAGAAGGTCGAAGTGCTGATCACGGTGAGGCCAAGGTGCTGGGACCAATGTCCTGAGCCCTGGGCCACAGGGGGCTCTGCACCCAGGAGGAAGGGAGCCCCTGGGAGGGTGAGGCCCTGGCAGCCTGTCCCAGGGCCAGAGAACACTCCCCGGTGTGCTGGGTGCTGTTGGGGGCTGTCCCTTGCAGCCCATGACTTCTAGGCAAGGTCGTTGGTGCATGGAGCTGTCTGCCAGGTCTCCTGTTGGTGACTAGAGTCACGTCCCAGGTCCCTTCTGAGAGTCAGAGGGTGGCAGTGGTGATTTATTGGCCATATATTAAGTGCCAAGGGCTTTTTAGCCATGACCTCTGATCTTCACAACCATCCTTATTCACAAAGAAAGTGATGCTCAGAGAGGCCAAGTGACTTCCCTAAGCTCACACACCAAGAAAGTGGGGAGCCTGATTTGTCCCAGGTCTGTCCCAGAATGCAGAGCCTGCTCGTCCTCCAGGTCACCATCCTGGGTGTCCAAAGCCTTGGGCAGTGGTTACAGTCACCAGCATGGTGATGAGGACAAGTGGAGCCATTACCTCATTCCTGAGGCTGATTCCCTCATCTGTAAAGTGGGGGTGGTGCTGCCATCATAAGAGTTGACCGGGATGTGTGTGGGGCCTGGCTCAGAGCAGCCCTTGACCACTGCATGACTGGCCTCCTGCTGGACTGCCTCCTTTAGAATTTACCTCCATCCATTAGAGGGAAGTGAGGAGATGGAGCTGTGATGGCAGCATGGAGTCAGGCCCTAGGCCTTCAAGACAATCACGGATGACCCCATCATCTTATAGATACACTGCAAAGCCCAAGGTGCAGAGGCCCTTGTCCTCACAGCCCCCAGTGTGCTGGGAGCTGGAGGGACACAGGCCGCTGTGCACACACAGTGGTGGGGCTGCCAACATGTTCCAGGGTTTGTAGGCTGGTGAGAGACCGTGGAATTTACCCTTTGTTTCTATCACTCTGCAGCCAGAATTGGACTGGTCACACCGGCCCCTGCTGGGCTGGGCTGCTGGTCACTGGGTGCCTCTCATCCTCTGTCCAAGGCCAACTGGCAGGTCTGGAGTCCAGTGAGCCCACAGCGGGACTGACGGACAGACTGGGGGAGAGCTGGGCCCTGCCCCAGCAGCTCTGCAGGCTCCAACAGCACAGGATGGAGTGGACGTGAGAAGGCCCACTCTAACTCCTGGTGCCTGGAGTGAAGGACGTGGTGGCTGTGGGGCGAGGACAGAGGGGTCTAAGGAATGGGCCCTTGGTGGGCGCTGTGAGGTCTGCTGGGAACTGGGTCACAGAGCATGAGTTCAAGTCCACTTCTGTCACCTGGAAGCTGAGGCAAGTCACTTCACTCCCCAAGCTTCAGTCAGCTCACTTGTGAAGCAGGTGCACTCGTGGTCCCCCCCCTTGGGGTCCTTAGGGATTCACTGAGTCTTACCTGTCTCGAGCACATCTCACATGAGCAGCTAATAAAGGAGCATCTCAGGCACTAGCTATCACCCAGAATCCTCCCCACCTCTCCCTGCTCTATGCATCCACCCAGCCTGCATTCCTGCCCCTGGGCCTTCCCCGTGTCCTGGTCCATGATGGCCCCTTCCTCCCCACCCCCAAATCCTGCCCCTCCCACAAGCTCCTCCGTGAGACTTCCAGTCCACAGGAATCTCAGGCACAGAGTGAGACACTCATCTGAGACACCACTTTGCCCGCAGTGGGAGAAAAGGCAGCAGCGTGCAGTGAGAGGACTATCTCCTGATGGAAGGAAGCCCTCATGTGGCCCCATATCCTGGCCTGTTGTGTCCTGGATGTGCTCCTGCTGTCTGTCCTCCAGGACTTTGCTCAGCATGGTCTCCCCCTGCCATGTGCCCTCCCCCCACACTCATCCTCCATGGAGCCTGCAGCTGCCGAGGTGCTATGGGCTGAACTGTGTTCCCCCAGGTTCCCAGGGGGAAGCCCTCACCCCACTGTGATGGTAGCTGGAGGGGGCCTTGGGAGGTGACTAGGTTTAGATGAGGTCATGAGAGTGGGGCCCCAGGATGGGTTTAGTGTCCTTAGGAGAAAAAAAGAGAGACCACAGCTCCCTCTCTCCACCATGTAAGGACAGAGGGACAAGGCAGCCGTCTGCAAGCCAGGGACAGAATCTGCCGGCACCTCGATCCTGGACGTCCCAGCCTCCAGAACTGTGAGAAATGAATGTCTGCTGTGAAGCCCCCAGTCGGTGGTGTTGTTACGGCAGCCTGAGCTGACTCACACAGGGGAGAGTCTCCACCCTTGATTCCAGCTGTAAACCCACCACGTCCACTAAGAGCCACCAAGTGTCCTGGGCAGCAGTCACGGCACTGAAGCTGATGGAGACGAGCCCACACCAGCTCTATCAGGAAGTCTGCTGGAACGCCCACTGTAAGGACAGGAAACAGGGGCACAGAAAGATGGAGTCACTCGCCTGAAGTCATACAGCTGGAAAGTTGGGATTTGTACCTGTTCTGCTGGGCTCCAGAGCCCATGGTCTTAACCACAGTGCTAGATTCTGCCCCAAATCAGCGAAGTTGCCTCTGGGTCTCAGTAATTCAAATTTAGAATTATTTATACACTCACAGTTTGCAAAATTTACAGAAAACAACTTTGTGAGCCCATTACCAGGGCCATGGAAGGGCCTGGAAGCTGAGGCTTCACAGTTTCACAGCAAATCCCCCCCTTTTCCCAGTCTAGGCCACCAAACCTTACAAACAACTGAAGAGCAGATTGATTAAATAATAGGATACATGATGGATTTTGAAATTACTGGCTGGATAATGCAAATTCAGAGCAATCATACAAACTGTGGCTCAGAGAGAGAAATCAGGTCTTACCTGGACTAGACTTCATCTGTTATGACCACGGCCCCTTCTTCTTTCCATGCTTTTTAGTCCGTTTCTCTGCCCACAGGGCTTGGGCTTTGGCGTCACTCAGGTCCCTCTCCAGCCCCCAGGAGGCCTCCTCCATGGCCCCTGTCGTCCTCCCTGAGGGAGGGGTTGGTGCAGGACCCGTCAGGCAGAGCTTCCTCCACTTTACAGTTTAACACCCAACCCACCAAACTCACAAACTCAAAACCTAGTGTTACTGAAGCATTAATTTCAGCCAACACATTTTTAAATTTTACATATTTTATCTTTCATATTTCAACAATTATTTTAAAGATGCCTTTATTTCTTGATAATTAAATTCCCTTAAGCATTTAAAATGTATTTATAAATGTACCAATTTTTCTTTTCCTTCTAACTATTCCAATTATTTGATTTATATAAACCTTCCTGATTATTTAAATAAATCATAAATATAGTGAATTCGATTTAGAAATACTCTGTGTTTTAAGTTCTTTCAAGTATGTTAATCAATCTAGGACACTTTAACTTAAAATCACAAATCTTAATTAATGACACATTTTAAAATAATCAAATTTTGACTCTACTAGGCCAAATTCTCTTCAGCTTGACAAGACACATAGGATGTGAAATATGTGCAAATTTACACACAAAATTATTATCACAGGTTTAATTCTCAGGTAATTCTGTGCTCCATCCTAAACCTTCCTGGGCCCTGGTTGCACAGACTGGGTGGAGCCAGGACGGCAGAGCAGAGGGAAGGCTGGAGCAATGGCGCTGGCGGAGGTGACCAGCAGGCCTGAGGGGCCTGCAGCCCTGGGTCAGGCCAGGCCTGTGGGAGGAGCGAGGCAGCTAAGGTTTGTCCCTGCCCGGGAGGGGAGGCTGGTTCCCTCTCAGGTGCCACACTGCTTTCTAGTCGCCGGCCACAGAACCGGGGGCATCAAGCCAAGCTAGAGAGGTGTCATCGCACCTGCCCCGCGGGGATTCTGGGATCTGCCCCGTGGAAACTGCAGTGTGAACCTACAGGAACATGGAAAGACGTTCCAATCCGCTACACGGAAGGGCGTGTGCAGTGTGAGCCCGTTTCCCTTCCCACGTGCGCAGCAGGCGTTCCCATGGAAACGTCAGTGGAGGCACCCACACTTCAAAGGAGGGGCTGGACCCCTGGGGAACAGCAGGGGGAGGGGCCAGGTGCGACCCACCGGAGCCCAGAAGCCGGGTTCTCACTGGACCATGTGAGGACGTGGAGGATGCTGGGGCGCAGGTGCGCAGCTGTGCAGGAGGAAGATGCTGTGGAACGGAGACCAGAGCGCCTGCTCAGAGCGGGACCATCTTTACGTGAGTGAGCGCAGCGCCGTGATGTCAGGGTCTGAATATGCGTTTGCAGGTGGATGAACCCCAGAGAGGGCTTGGAGATGGCCCTGTGGCCGCGCTGCTTTAGGACTCACTTAGGGAGCTTTTGCTGGACTGAGAGGGGAGGCTCTGGTGGGCTCCCCAGGCCCTCTGCACCCTGGCTCTCCTCACCATTGTCACCCCTTCCTGTCATTAACCTCTTCCCTGGACAGCTGTGCAACTGTGGTTTCGTCCTGGGACAACCACCTGCTGAATTTCAACCCAGGGCATGAAAACCCAGGGCATGAAAACCCTTACAAGACTCCTCACAGCTCCCTCACATGGGATAAAAGGCTGAGAAATGAGGAAGGGCTTTTGGGAGCCAGGGGCTGGTCCCCAAGGGGAGGGAGAGGGGACAATGTGCTTGTATCCAGTCGGGACTGTAAGGAGCTGCTGGAAGAGTTTAACCTGTGACCCCATAGTTTGAGGGACCCAGGGGCTGCTCTCAGAGTCAAGCTTGAAAAATCGGAGTGAGTGACAGGCTGGCTGGAGCCCAAGTGGGTCATGGCGAAGGATGCCAGCAAAGTTTGCCACAGACCAGAGGGGGCCAGACAGGAGGGGTCCTGAGGTGCTTTTGGCTCCTGTGGGAGGAGGACAGCACTGAGGGGCTGGAGGCAAGGCTGGCCGCCCAGGGCCTCCTTGGTAAGCAGCCGAGGTGAACAGAGCCACATGCTCCCTCCTTCAGGGTCTGCAGGCCAAAGGGGACAGCAAAGCACCTGGGGGATGGGAGGGGAATGTCCTCAGAAGTCATGGAAACACCTGTCTGAGGAAGATGCAGCTTCCCAACTCTGCCAGTGCCCCTCACACCACAGGTCCCATCTGGAAAAACCTCCCCCTGCCGTTCCTTCCTCTTTCCTGGTTCATCCTGGAAGGGTCAGAAACTGCACTGGCAAGAAGGGGCCTGAAGAAGAGAGGAGGAGCCCACCACGCCCCCTCCTGAGCTGCAGCAGGCTGAGCCGTTGGGGTGGGAGGGAGCGGGGGAGACGGGACTCAACATGGGACCCACTCTCCATCACTTAGGAACACCTGACAGCGGGCCCTCCTCTGCATCCAGGGTAAGAACCAGCCCCAAGAGTGAGTTAAAGGGACAGGGGGAAATTCAAATGCAGCTGCTTTCTGACTGCTTTGCACAAGTCCCCCTGAACATCTCAGGCTGTTGGAGGGGCTGGGCTGGTAGGAGAAGTGGAAGCAAGTTTCCTCCTTCCCTTTCCTGCCCTTTCAAAGCCCAAGCAGAGTCCTTCCTGCCCACTCCTGGGTGAGTTCTCAGCTTATCTGCTCCCAGCAGTGCTGTCCCACGGAGAGAACAGGTGCCACAGCTGTGCAGACCTGAGTGTCAACATCTGGGAGCCACAGTCGAAAAAGTAGAATGGGTTGGGGCAGGCCTGGTGGCATAGCAGTTAAGTTAGAGCACTCAGCTTTGGCGGCCTGGGGGTCCCTGGTTCGGATCCCCCAGTGCAGACCTACTCACTGCTTATCAAGCCAAGCTGTGGCAGGCGTCCCACATATAGAGTTGGGGAAGATGGGCACAGATGTTAGCTCAGAGCTAATCTTCCTCAAAAAAAGAGAAAAAAGTAGAATGGAAGAGGTAGAATTAATTTAGTAATGTATTTTATTTAGCCCAATATATGTAAAACATTGCCATTTAAACATATAATTAATATAAAAATTATTGAGAATTTTGCATTCCTTTTTTTTTTCCATACTAAGTCTGAAATGCTGTGTGCATTTCACACTTAGCAGCTCATCCCTATTCGGACCGGCCTCGTTCCAATTGCTCAGTAGGTGCATGTGGCTCTGACATCAGGGATGGCTTTGTTTTCAGGTGTTAAAATATCTAGTCAAGTCTGGAACCAAAGGTGCCATGTTTTATCCCATTCACATGTCCCCCTCCCAGCCCAGGGGACTTGGGCTCGGACCCCTGCAGTGGAAGGGGCAGCTGGGGGCTTTCTCTCTCCCTCACTTCATCTTTTCTTCCACTCCAGAGCTTCTCTTTCTTCCCCCTGCACCCCTCTTCCTCTGCCAGGACCAGGGGGCAGAGGAGTTAGAGGACAAGGACAGAAGCCTGGGCCACCAGGTCTCCCTGCAGTCCTCTCTGCCGGGGTCATGCCCTGGGTGGTCGTTCCCTCACTATGGCATTTCGTGTTGGGGACTCCACCTGTGGGTCCTTCACACGGCTCCTCCTTTGCTGGCTGTTTGCAGCTCAGCTCTGGACTTCTGGCTGTCCACCCCAGGCTGGCTTCCCCAGGGGGAGGTCACCCTACCTCTTCAGGCCTCCCAGGCTCCTTGGGGATGCTCGTGCCTTCTGGCTGCCCCTGCTGCCCAAGGAAGGCAGTGCGTGCCCTCCATCACTGTCTCCTCCCTCTGCAGGAGAGGCCCCTCCAGCCACCTGTCCTGTTCTGAGATTTCCAGACACAAATCTGGAGCTGGGCCCTGGCACCCACCTCCCCACATCCCAGGGACCCAGCCAAATTTTCTGGAAACTCTCTTGCTGCCCCTTATTTGGCTTGAGGGCACCCTCCCTTCCCCTCTATCATCAAAGTGGGTAAGGACCCCATTGTCACCCTGTCACATCTACAACTGCAGTCAGGAAGGGCTCACCAGCACCAAAACATTAACATTGGACATCCCTGGGGAGGAGTATTCCAAGTCATTTTTTTTTCACTTTTTGCATCTTGGAATTTTCTAAAACATTTTTTAAATGTCTACAATTTATTTTTTCTATAATGAGAATTCTTCTGAGAAAACTAATGACTCCTGGGAGTCAGGTAAGATAAGGATATAAATATCTAGAAAAAATATACATCAAGAGTTTAGTAACCAGCCAGTATTGATGTGCAGTGTCTGTGCACACATGTGTGTAAACAGGAGGCCGTGTGTTTGGAAGGAAAACTTCTGAGACAGCCCCTCCCCTCCTTCCTCTGCTCTGCGTCATCTTCCAGGCTCCTGGCTGCGGGGTTCTGTCGCTGGCCCAGGTGGGCTCTGGCAGGACAGTGGAAGGAAGGTGGAGGGGAGAAGCCGGTGTTCTCTCCCTCTGCTGCTGGGGGTGGCTCTGGCTGCGGCAGCCATGGGCTCCAGTGGCTCCTGTGTCCATGGTCCCACTGCAACAGCTTCAGCGGCATTGTCCCCCTGGGCTGTGGTGTCACCGCCTCCCTCTTGTGTTCCTCCAGCCCTCAGGGCTGTCCCCACTTCCTGCAGTTACTCATCTCTGGGTTCCCTCTCATTCCCCTTTTGATTCCTTCGGCCCTTTCACACCGTTTGTAACCAGTGCCCTGAATTAAACCCCACCTGTGAGATACCTAACGTGGCTGCTGTTTTCTGAACTGGACTCTGGCTGATTTAGTCAGCCGAGCACTGTCCCCGCGTCAGCCTGGGCAGCTGTGTGGGCCCAGCATCCTCCTCCTCACTCTCCACTCTGCAGCTCCTGGCTGCTCCCCCTCTGGCCAGGTGCTCTGCCTCCCACAGGGGGCAGGTGTGTGGTCATGACATGGAGCATCGGCCCTGGGCCTGCAATGCAAGTGATCCCTCAGGCCAGGACTCCTGGTCTCTGGTACCTAACATCCTGTGCCATGCCTGGCCCTGAGACCCTCCCCCCCACCCCAGGGGGCAGGGCAGCCCCTGGAGGCCTGTCTATTCTCTACACCTCAGGACCCTCTCACTGTGGCCTCAGGCCACACCAACCCCACAGCCATGACTCCAGACTGTCCACACTGAAGGACACCTTGGGACATTTGAACCTTTATTTTCCAGATAAGGAAACAAAAATGAAAAAGAAGCAGAGGGAGAAGTGATATGCCCAGATCACACAGTGACTTGATGGAACAGCCACGGCCACATCCCAGGTCTCCTGCCTCCTGATCCAAAGCTCTTAAAGAAAACTCAACTTTTAATTTTAGATCATTGTCGATTCCCGTGCAATTGTAAGAAATAATACAGAGAAACCCCATGTGCCCTTTGCCCAGTTTCCCTCAATAATAACATCTTACAAACCACAGTGCACCATCACAACCAGGGTACGGACACGGACACAGTCCACAGATCTGTTCAGATGTCCCAGTGTTACTTGTACTTGTTGTGTAGGTGTGCATATGTATTTAGTTCTATAGAGTTTTATCACATGTGTACATTTGTGTATCCACCACCACAGTCAAGCTACAGAACACTTGCATCCCCACAAGGACCCCTCACGAGCCTTTTATAATCACACGCACGTCCCTCCTGCCCCATCCCCTCTTTATCCTCTGGTCCCTCTAATCTCCTCTCCATTTCTATCATTTTGTCGTTTTAAGAACATTGTTTCTGTGGAATCATACAGTGTGTGACATTTGGGGATTGGTTTTTTTTCAACTCGGCATAATTCTCTGGAGATTTATCCAGGTTGTTGTGTCTCTCAGTAGTGTGTTCTTCTTAATTACTGAGTAGTGTTCCATGGTGTGCATGGACCACGGTTGTTTAACCATCCATCTGTGGAAGAACACCTGGCTTGTTCCTGGTTTGGGGCTGTTACAAATAGAGCTGCTGTGAGCGTGCGTGTACAGGTGTCGTGTGAATGTAAGTTTTTGTATCTCTGTGATAAGTGCCCAGCAGTGAGATTACTGGATCGTGTGGTAGTTTCATGTTTACTTTCACAGATTTTACATATGTTCCCATCAGTGATGTGTAAGTGATCCAGGTTTTCTGCATCCTTGCCAGCTTTTGGTGTTGTCATTATTTTAACTTTGAGCTGTTCTGATAGGTGTATGGGTTTAATTTGCATTTTCCTAGCGGTGAATGAAGTCAAACAATGTGCTCATTCACCACTTGTACATCTTTTTTTTCATTCAAATATATTTTCCACTTTTTAATGGGATTCTGTATTTTTATTATTGAGCTGTAAGAGTTCTTTACATTTTCTGATTCAAGTCCCTTATCAGATATACAATTTACAAATATCTTCTCCCATCTGTGAGTTGTCATTTCACTCTTTTAATAGTGTCCTTTGAAGCATAAACCTTTTAATTTTTATCAAGTCCAGTTTACTTTTTCTCTGTTTTCCTTTGCTTTCAGTGTCAAATCTATGAAACCACTGCCTAATCCAAGGTCACAAAGATTTACTCCTACGTTTTCTTATAAGGCTTTAGTAGTTTTAGGTCTGACATGTAAGTCTTTGATCCATTTTGAGTTAATTTTTGTAACTGGTGTGAGGTAGGGGTCCACCCTCATTCTTTTGCATGTGGATACCCAGTTGTCCCAGCACCTTTGGTCAAAAAGATGATTCTTTCCCCCATTAAATTGTCTCAACACCCTCGTTGAAAATCAATTTACTGTAAATGTGAGGATTTAATTCTGGATTTTCAATTCCACTCCTTCGATCTATGTGTCTAACCTTTTGCAAGTCCCACGCTGTCTTGATTTCTGTACTCTGTATTAAGTAGACCTCAGGCCCTGAGTCCTCCAACTTTGTTTTTCTTTTTCAAAATAGTTTTGGCTATTCTGGGTCCTTACATTTCCTTATGAATTTTGGGGTCAGTTTGTCAATTTCTGCAAAAACTGCCAGTGGGATTTTGATAGCGATTACACTGAATCTGTTGCTTAGTTTGGAGGAATGTTGCCATCTTAACAACGTTGAGTCTTCTGATCCATAAACACAGGATGTCTTTCTATGTATTTAGGACTTTTAAACATTCTTTCAATAATGTTTTATAGTTTTCAGTGTACAAGTCGTGGACTTTTAAAATTAAATTTATTCCTAAGTATTTTATTCTTCTTGATGCTATTGCATACGGAATTGTTTTCTTAATTATATTTTTTGATGATTCATTGATAATGTACAGCCACCAATCACTTTCAATGGGTCTTTGATTGACATTTGGTTTCAACTGAAAACTTAGTTAAAAGAAATACGTTTCAATATTTTAAACTGCCTTTATAAGTTTAATATACATATTTTCCTTTTTAAGTACTTCATTGGTCAGACAACAAAGTCAGCTTGAGCCTTTTAATTTCAAACATTGGCTGAGAAGGCAGCTCAATTACCTCATGACCCCCTTAGTGGGTCATGGTGTTTGCCCGCACCACATTCTCATGCTGGGGACAGCACCCTGTGCTGAACCCCTTCCTCCTGCCACCTGGTCCCCCAGGAGCCCCCAAACTGACACAGGACTCGACCTTTCTGGTCACAGTGACTGGTCAGGGGTGGACTCAGACCCAGTCCTTCCTGGGGAGTTTTCAGGGGAGGATTAAGGAGGAAGGTCAGGCTGCTCCAGAGGAGGAATCTTCTGGCTCCCTGCCACGTGAGGGCGCCATTCCACCAACAGAGAAAGAGGCTGCTGTGCAGAGCCTGGAGAGGGAAGGCAGGGCTGCCATGAGTCTCTGGTCTCAGGGGGCCTGAGGTCTAGGGGTCCTGCTCCTCCAACGATTTGGCTGGACCACCTTGCCTTGGGTCCATCAGCCACCATCTGCCTCCTGTGGACTTCTGTCATTGCAGGACACACAGTTCAGCCATGCTGGGGAATCAAGGCTCCATCCACAAGAAGAGGGAGCCATTGAAGATCTTCATTAGGAGAGAGAGACATGTTCAAATTTGTGTTTTGGGAAAAAATGTTCTGAGTGTAGTGTAGTGGATGGAAGAGGGCACAAGGATGAGATGGGAAAACAGAGGCTAGAGATGAAACCTGAGATTGGGCCTGGAAGTTTACGGAAGAAGTCTCTTGAGTCCTGGGTTGGAGCAGTTAAACCCCCACTCACTGACTAATGCAAGTTCCTTTTGGTAACGACCGCACCTCTACGACAATGCAAGCACGAACCGTGAAGTTTTTGGATGTCTGATACAGATTAGGCCATTTCTTTTTCCTTCTCCTTACCTGATATGGAATTGAGACATAGAGGAATTTTTTGGAAATGAGAAATTTGGTAGCCAAGTGGAAGACTTTGGTTTAGAAACTTTCCCTCAATTAAATAAACTCAGTGATCTGAAATGACTGTATTGCTGAAGTGTTTCTATTCAATTTAGAAATTGACCATGCATACCCTTCATGGAATGTGTCTTTGCAACCACGATGACGCAGTTTATCTGATTAAGAGGGATGTGACTATGGCTACTTTAGCTAAAACAGAGGCATTATTAGAAGATGCAAGCAAACAGTGAGCACAGCAAACATTAATTTCGTCATGGAAAATCAGATTAATGTGCTTTCTTTCTCAGCCCATGAAATCTAAAAAGAAAATAGGTATATTATATTAATCCGAGTATTCACAAGTCTTTGTCACACTTCTGCAACTTCACTGTAATTGAAATTAAGCACAGGGTTTAAAACACGGTACAGAACCTACACGTGTAAGAAGCGGATCTGTAGCATCTATTCTAATGACCCAGAACCAGACTGACTAGGCCCTGAAAGATACCTCAGAAGCCCACGGTTCTTACAAGTCAAAACTAATTTAAGAACAGAATTGGTGAAACACTAACACATCCGTGCAAACACAACACCTGAACAATATAATACTCATGAGCTTTTAAGGTGAGACACTAATGAAAAAGAAAACTCCCAAATACTATACTTCTCTACAATTCTGTCTGCCATGATGATGACTACTGAGATAAATTGAAGGGCAGCTTTGCAAGTAAATATGTTCAGTCTATCCACAAGGCTTCACAAAGCTTCTTTAAGGAAATAAAAAAGCCAGAGCTCAATTAATCCCACAGAAGTGTGAACTGAAGGCACTCAGTGCCAGTTCTGGGCAGACTGTGAGCGTGGGGCAGTGTGCACAGTCTCCCGGCTGCTCCTTCCAGCGCCTCGGTTTCATGTCTGTCTGCAGATTCCCTCCTGCTTGTGCCTGATTTCATGGGTTACATGAAAGCATCAGCCCTTTTCAGTAGGGAGACCCTGGGGTGAATGTGACATATGGCACCAAGAAAGAGATGCTCCATGAAATAGAGGAGAAGTTTCCACCCTGAGACCACAGACTGTGCACTCACACACCGCGTCTTGGAATGGTCGTAGTTATTACCGTGAAAGAACTATCTTACGGGACTGTGGTTCTCCACCCTATTGACTGCTGTGCCTGTGGGTCCTGGAGAGTTTGAAGAGGACCCTGAGAGCTGGAGTGTCTTACTAAACAGGCCAGGTGCCATCATTATTATTAAAACACCAGCAACAAACTGAACTTAGCTAAATTGACACTTAGCGTGAGACTTACACATTCATAATGTGAACTTTAAAAGGCATCTGTCTAAACATGAATATCTCTAGGCTACTTTAGGTTTATTGTCTGGTAAATTTCCCTATTGTTTGTCAGTTAGGCATCAAGGTCCCACCTCACTTGCACTGAGCCCCAGCCAGCTGTAGGATGTTTCACTTACGGTAACTCAGTGGGGAACAGCAAACGTGGGGGAATCACCACTACGCACCAAGAGCCCCTTCTCCCTTCCTTCTGGAGCAAACAGAAGACCAGACCTCCCAGCTCCCCTGAAGTTAAGTGGGGCCACGTGACTGGTTCCGGCCAATGAAATCTGAGCAGAAGCGCGCGTGCTGCCTCGGGGCAAGGACAGTGGAGAGTCCAAGGATGATGCTCCATTCTCTCTTTCCTGGAGGGCAGCTGGCAACAGAGGAAGCCACTCCTTCCAGATGATGCCACAAGAAAGTGGAGCCTCCACCACCCTGCACCCTTGGGTGACTATGGAGCAGGGTCTCCCATTGATCCATCTGGAAGGTACCGTGAATGAGAAATACACCTGTGCAGCTACCACCTTACAACCTGGCTTATCCTAAGTGACACAGGATGCCATGAGAAGGCTCAAGAGTGAAGGATCAAACCATTCTTTATATTTCTATCATTTATTGTACAAATAATCCACTGTGGAAAAACTAAGAAAATACAGATCAACAAAATAACCCGTGATCCAGAGGTAACCATTGCTACCTTCCTAGGGTGTATTCTCCCAGACCTGTCCACAGTCAGATACATAAATATAAATATATATGTTTAATATACTTATTATACCTCAAGTATTTTTTTCACTTCACAGTATCCGTGAACAACTTTACCCACAAGCCTTTTCTAGAAGAGTCTGTGGCATATCTGGACGCACCCAGAGCTGACCTGCAGTGACAGCTGTGGCCCGGCCACTGCTGAGCTCCATGGCCAGCCAGGTCACTGCACTTCTCTGAGCCATCTGCTCATCAGGAAATGCAGAATTTAAACTGCATTAGCGTTAAGTTTCCTCCTAACACTAAAGTCCAGCTTCTGTGACTGTTCCACTTCTAGAGAAATGTTCCAGAGCCTGGCATAGGGCCTTTGCCATAGTGGGCTCTCATGAAATATTTGTTGAGTTAATCAATATATGTATGTTCTGTTTAATGAATAAACATTATGATACTGTTGATGCAAATAATCCATAACCAATCTATAAATCAAAATTGGGGTTAGTTTATTATGAGACAATTCTGAGGACCATATAGCCTGGGAGAGTCCTTCCACAAAGGAATGGAGCACTCCAAAGAAGTAGGGGTGTACAGAGTGGTCATATACCATCAGAGAGCATGTATCACATAGGATTGGAATGTCTATTTTACAATAGTCGTGAGATTGCTTTGCCAGCACAACAATTCCATGTGCACAGCAGGTCCATGGTCTCAAGGTGGGTGGTCACAAGGTGAGTGTATCAGGCCAACAATCAATCTCTAGGCTAGGGAGAGATGCTTATCCTTAAGGAAATGCCAATGAGGGAAAGTTACATCCCTATCTTTAAGGGAATTATTCTTGTCTTTGGTACACAGTAAATACTTAAAGCAGGTATACAATGCATGATCAACAGCCGCATCAGGCCCTTTTGGAAAAACAAGTTCAGGCTGAATTAGTTTCACACCAAATAGCTTCCACAGATACTCCAATATATCCTATTGCTTGTCATTTATTTATCATTTTCCCCTTTTTATCTATAATCTTTCAATGGAAAGCATTGCTGATCAAAATATTGTTCCTCAGTGCCAGGGTGGTTGCTGCCTGCCCTGGGTCCATCATGTCCCTTGGTGCTAGGCTTTTATCACATTTGTTTGCCCAGTTGTCCACATTTGGGGAAAAACTTGGATATATTGGGCAAGCATAGAGGTATGAACATTAACAGAGGAAGCATCTCATAGGTTACATAATTTTCAATTAATTTTAGACAATTGCACAAATGTACACATACTTCATATGACTCCTCATGCTCACCTTGTTTAAAATTATCAAGGGTTCATTGAAGAAATTCACCTGCTTTTTCATGTAAAATTAGCAGAGATGACACATGGGAAGAGCTGTCAGGTATAAACACAGCATCCAGTTTGAATAATTGTACATGTGCCACCTTGGGATGCTGACAGAATATCTAAGTTCATTCTATTTTGAAGGACAGTCTTTTTCATTAACAACGTTTAGTATTTAATAAGCCTATTCCTGTTTGACTATCATTAAGGGCTTGTTGACTAAATTTAGTCAGGGCTTCTGCATGTGATGTGGCATCCTCTAGCCCCAAAGAAGAAACAAATATAACTAGTTGCTTGCTGACCATACCAGTGGAACGCTGAATGAGCCCATCTGGCCTTAAAGAGAGGGAGATTGTCAACAGGTGTTATCTCAGTGTGAGTTCCAGTTCCTCCACATCCTCACCAATACTTGATAACGTCAGTCTTTTTAAATTTTAGCCATCCTCGTGGGTGCATGGTGGTATCTGATTGAGATTTTAATGTGCACTTCTCCTAATAATTAATGACGTCAAGCAACTCTTCATGTGCTTATCGGCCATTTGCATATCTTCTTTTGTGAAGTGTGTGTTGAGATATTTTGCACATTTTCTATTGGGCTCTCTCTATATATACATGTATGTGTGTGTGTGTATCAGATATATGTTTGACTCTCCTTATTTGCAGCAGTTAGGTTCTATGAAGTCACCACAAACACTGACTTTTATATTTAGGTTTGTGATCCATTTTGAGTTAATATTGGTATGCAGCCTAAAGTAAGGTTGAGATTTATTTTTTCCTTATGAATATCCAAGGGTTCCAGCATTGCATGTTCAAAAGAATATCCTTTTCCTCATTGAATTACCTTGGAGACTTTGTCAAAAATCAGTAGACCATGGGGGGCTGGCCCCATAGCCTAGTGTTAAGCTCAGCATGCTCCACTTCGGTGGCCCAGGTTTGGTTCCTGGCTGCTGACCTACTCCACTCAGCAGTGGCTATGATGTGGTGGTGACCCACATCCAAAATAGAAGAAGATTGTTACAGATATTAGCTCAGTGCAAATCTTCCTCAAGCAAAAAGAGGAAGATTGGCAACAGATGTTAGCTCAGGGCAAATCTGCCTGAGGGAAAAAAAAAATCAGTCGACCGTATATGTGTAGGTCTATTTCTGGATCTCTTTTGTGTACCATTGATCTCTGTGTCTACCCTTTTGCCAATATCATACTGTTTTGATTAACCTACCTTTATAATAAGTCTTGAAATCAGATATTTAAGCCCCTTTTTTCTTCTTTTTCAAAATTGTTTTGACTCTTCTAGGTCCTTTACATTTCCATACAAATTTTTTTGTCAGTTTCAGCAAAAAAGTTCGATGGATCTGTGATTGGGATTGCATTGAATCTGCACATCCATTTGGGGAGAACGAACACCTTAACAATATTGAGTCTTCTAATCTTTAAATGTGGTATATCTCTCTACTTATTTAATCTCTTTAATTTCTCTTAGCAATGTTTTGTTTTCTAATATGTATCTTACATATATTGTTAATTTTCTTCTTTTTCTATATTATTGCAAATTATATTGTTTTAACTTTGATTTTTAAATGTTTGGTGCTATATATAGAAATACAATTGATTTTTGTGTATTGATCTTGTACAACTTGCTAAACTCACTTATTAGTTCTAGTAGTTTTTCACAGATTCCTTAGGATTTTACACATATACAATCATATCATCTGTGAATAAAGACAGTTTTACTTTTCCTTTTCAATCTGGATGCCTTTTATTTCTTTTTCCTGCCTTATTACACTGGCTAGGACCAGTTGAACAGATGGGGTGAGAGTGGGCATTCTTGCTTTGTTTCCAATATTAGAGAGAAACCACTCTGTGTTTCATCATTAAATATGATACTTGTTGCAGGGTTTTCACAGTTGGTCCTTAACAGTTTGAAGAAATCTCCTTCTACTTTTACTTTTCTGAGAGATTTTATCATGAACAGTTGTTGAATTTTGCGAAGTTTTGTCAAATACTTTTTCTGTATCTGTTGAGATGATCATGTGGGTTTTTAAATTCCTTTAATATTGTGAATTGCATGACATGATTTTTTAATGTTAAACCAACTTTGGATTCCTAGGAGAAATTCCACTTAGTCGTGG
>NC_060271.1:61486043-61538362 GCF_021613505.1 Equus quagga
GATGAGGATTGGTGGTGGATGTTAGCTCAGGGCTAATCTTTCTAAAAAATATATATATATGTGTGTGTGTATGTGTGTGTGTGTGCATACATACACATATGTGTGTATTTACCTATGAATCTACTATTTCCAGTGTTCATTCCATTCTTGTCTCTGTCTGTTATCATCTTCCTTCTGCTTGAAGAACTTCTTTTCACAGTTCTTATAGAACAGGTCTGCTGGTGATGAATTCTTTCAGATTTTCTTATGACTGGAAAAGCCTCCATTTTGACTTCAGTTTTGAAAGATATTTTCTCTAGGTAAAGAATTCTAGGTTGGCAATGTTTTTCTTTCAATCATATAGATATTGATGCACTTTCCCACTTTGCATTGTTTCTGATGAGAAATCTTCAGCCATCTTTATCTTTGTTCTCTGTACTTAATGTCTTTTTTTCCTCTCTGCTTAAAGATTTCGTCTTTATCACTGGTTTAAAGATATTTGATTATGACATTCATTGGTGTAATTTTCTGCATATCTTGGGCTTGAGATTCTTGGATATGTGGGTTTAAGTTGTCATCAATTTGAAAAAAGTTCAGCCATTATTCAAATATTTTTTCATACCTCCCTTCTCCATGGATTCCAATTACACATATATTTGGCTACTGAAGTTGTCCCCTAGCTCTCTAATGCTCTATTCCTCCCTCACCCCTTTCTTCTTCAGTATTTTTCCTCTCTAATTTTGAGTATTTTTTATTGTTATGTCTTCAAGTTCACTCATCTCTTTTGCAATATCTATACTGCTGTTAACCCCATCTAGTTATTTTTCATCCCAGATATTGAAAGTTTCATCTCTTAAAACTTAATTTACATGTTCTATATCTTGTGTCTCTCTTCTTAACATGTTTTTTCTCTAATTTTTTGAACATATAACACAGTCCTTATCCACTAATCTGCTTTAATGTCCTTGTCTGTGAATCCTATCATTGTGTTATTTCTGGGTCAGTTTCGATTGCCTGATTTCTCCCCTCACTACAAGTTTTATTTTCATGCTTCTTTGCAAGCCTGGTGATTGTTTATTAGAGACAGGCATTGTGGATTTTATCTCATTGGATGTTAGATGTTTTTGTATTCCTATAAATATTCCTGAGCTTTGTTCTGGAACACAGTTAAATTAGTTGGAAACTGTTGTGCTCCAGTTGGATCTTTCTTTGAAGGTTTGTGAATTTATTATAGGGTTTATTATAGGGTTTAGTATAGTGTTAAGACTTCCACTCTCAGGGCAAGACTCTTCTTGGTACTCTTCCAATGCCAGATGAATTATAAGGTTTTCTACTATGATTATTGAAAATAGACACTAGTTTCAGCTGCAAACAGTGTTCCCTCTAATTTTTTTTGCTGAATCTCTCGCTGGTCTTGCATAGTTTCCTCACAGGCGTGCACTCTTTAGTACACAACAGAATGTTTGATCGGAACCCTCTGCAGATCTCCTCAGTTCCCTTGCTCTGCTGCTCTCTCCTCTAAGGAATTCTCCCCTCTGAACTCTCGTCACTTTGACTGCCTTTGACTCCCACCTCCATCTCCTCAACCCAGGGAGACCACCAGAACCTGACAGGATGACCCTTCCTGGAACCTTGGACTTTCTGCAGATAGGAAGTGGGGATAATTATATTTGTTTCCCATCTCTAAGCGATCACAGCCTGAAATTAAATATCTTAATATTTCCTAGATATTTAAGGAGGAAGGGTAACCCAGCAAGACAGAAAAGTTTTAGACAATAATTACTTTCCTTACTCGAGCCAAATATAACAGAAAAAGAATCCTTATCTGATGATGTCACAGGCTGAGAACTTTCAGCACTGTCCAGCCTCACAAGGCCTTCCTCCTGTCCCATATGTCACTAGGGTGCTCCTCCTCCTTCCTGGTAGAAAGGAAGCCAAGAGGGGAGCCTGAGTAGGGAAGTCGGACTTCCAGCCCCACTTGGCAGTAAGGAGGTAGCACCCCTATTCCACCCCAGAGCAGTCAAAAGGAGGCTTGTTAACAGAGAATTTCATAATAACACCCAGGATTTCATAACATAATGCTGAAAATATCCAGGATACAGCCAAAAACACTTTTTTTGTACCAAAAATCAGGAAATTTTCAACTTGAATGAGAAAAGACAGTCAAAGGATGCCAGTACTGAAATGTTGGAATTATAGATAAAGATTTTAAACCAGCCACCATAAAACTGCTTCAGCAAACAATTACAAACACACTTGAAACAGTAAAGAAAAAGAAAATTTCAGCAAGGAAATAGAAGACAAAAGAAGCTTTAAATGGAAACTTTAGAACTGAAATATGCACCTGCCAAAATAAAACTACTGAATGGATGGGTTCAAGAGCAGAATAGACAGGAAAGAGAAAATAATCAGTGATCCTGAACCTGAAGATGAAACCATAGAACTTAATCTGAATAACAGAGAGCAAACAGACTATAAAAAGTAAACAGCACCTCAGGGTTTCTGTCAGTGTTCAAACTTTCCCAGTTGTCTCATAATCTGGTCACAACTACAAGTCTGATAAAAATGATGGAAACGAGTACAGGCACTTCTAAACTGCTTTTTATGGGATAAGTAACCTTTGACAGTGTGCCTCAGAGGAGAGCCCTTTATTTTTTTGTGGTTCTGATGCTGACTAGCACATGGCTTATTGATCTTTTACTGTCAACACAGGGAAAATGTGCATACTTTTCTGAAAGCTCCCGCCCATTCAGTGGCTTTCCCGAAGGCAAAACCTGTCAGAGAAAAAGCAAAAATATGACAAGGCGCATGAATTTGGCACATAATGTCTTTCACCACATTTTAAGTTTGAGCTTTTATGATATTTCCTTGCACTTCATTTTTCTTCTGCCCACAGAAAACCTGCTGTCGAATATGAATGACAGAGCAGGAGGCTACGGAGGTCTGCTTCTCTGTGTTGGGGCATTTGGGAAACATTACATTTGAGGCTATCTATGAAATCCAAGGTTAAATGCATAAAATTACCTTTATAAATCTCTAGATAAAATTAAGTATGCTCAATAAAAAAAACTAACCATGTTCTAAATTAATAAGGTAGATGCTTTTGAAGTTTTCGAAAATAGATTAAAATAGCTAGAAAAATTGGGAAAAGACATACACTGTTATAGAGGAAAACCGCAATTTCACTGGAACTTTCAAATGCAATTCAGAATTCAATTAACCAGGAAGTAAAATTGATGATTCTTGAGTTTGTGATGCTTAACCCATGAAATGAGGTTTCTCACAAGTTAATGGAAATGCTTCCATTATTTGCTGTCACCATTAAATATTTATTTTGAAGAGTGTGTTTTATGTTTAAATTATACACAGGAAAATAACATAAGAGGATACTGCTCCATAAGATACGCAAGACATCTGAAAACCTGGGACAAAAGGGGTTGAGGATCCCAGTTCCCAGTGCAAACAAAACACTAAACCTGTAAGTCCTGGAGGAAAACACGGTGAACATAAAACCTTCAAATGAAAGCTTTCTAAGCAAGACACTAACCCAGAAGTGATGAAAGACTGATACACTTGCTGTATAGAGGGTTAAAACTTCTGTGGATTTAAAACTTTGTGTAGAAAAAAATTAAAAACTAAGTCAAATGTGAAAGACAAAGAAGGAATGTCCTTATCTTACAAAGAGCTTATACCATCAATAAAGAAGGACAATCGCCCAAGAGAAAAATGGGCAAAACACATGAACTAACAGATCTGTAAAGGGAAATAATTGCAGCCAATAAACATTTGAAATGGTGTCCAAACTCGCATAATTAAAGAAACGCAAATCAGAACTAGGAGATATGTTTCCCACAACATATTGACAATCAGTAAAGGTTGATCATATCCCGGGCCCCAAGGATATGATGCTACAGATGAAGATAAACTGATGCGACATCTGGGAGGGCAATCTGCCACTACCCATCAATGTGTAAAACGCACAGAACTTTGAGGCAGCAATTTCAGCAGGAAATTTCCCCTATCGATATACTTGCAAAAGTACAACAATTACATGGACAAGAAGCTCGCTATTTTTTATAAGCAGTAAAAGCTTGAAAATGATGTAAGTATTCAGCAATAAGGAAAAGGTTATAAAAATTAAATTTATTTACACAGTGGAACATTAAGCAAATCAGTACAAAGAATGTGGGGGAATCTCTTTCTGCTGTTACAGGAAGATCCCTGGGTGTAATTCTAACCAAGAAAAGAAAGGTGCTAAATTATGCATACGATAGGATCCCTTTGCAACAATTCTTTTAGAAGATAAGTGTTCTGAAGGAACATACACAATGAAAGCATGCAGTAGGAAGACTTGAATTAATGTGTAGGATGAGGGGAGCCTTCCCTGGGCAAGTAGTATTTAACATAAGAGCCGAGAGAGGAGTTAGAGATATGGGGGAGGTGGGTGGGGATGATCCTTTCAGGATGGAGAGACCAGCATGTCTGAAGACCCAAGGCAAGAAAAGGTGAGTGTGTTGGAACCACTGAAATTGAAAGGAGGCCAATGTGGCTGGAGTGGAGTGAGTGAGAGGGAGAGCCCTGTGATGGCTCGGTGCTCAGGGACGAGTAGAGTCCATGCTTAGACAGGAGTCCTCTCCCAGGGATTTACCACCTGGGTAGATCCCTGGAAATGGATCTCAAAGTCAGAGAAGCACAGACATTTCTCAAGGAATGATGACAACTCTAAAGGAAGGACAATTAAGCCTGTTTATCTTTACTTACCTTTGAAATTATTTCAATGACTCTAGGAAAACTTTATGAAAGGCATGACTTCTTAAAGAGGATAAGGCTTATTAGTTTTCTTATGGGTTAGGAGAAGTTCTTAGAATTATTGACTTCACTTGAACCTGACCATCAGAATAAACCTAGTATAATCTAGAGAAAGGATTTTTCTCTACTAAGGACACAAGCTTGTGGAATACATTCCCCCTGCCATTTCAAAAGTGCCCTTCCCAGTGGGCTTCTGTGCACAGTCTCATGTGTCATGATTAGGTGTGAAATATCAGTATTCTTCTATACAGTATTTGGCATGTGGCCAGAATCCCAACACGTGATTCCATCTGGTTTCCTCCTCCACCATCCAGTGACGCCCAGACACCAGTCTGGGGTCCTTCCCTGAGCGCTGGTGGACTGGAGTCAGGCCTGAGCAGCCCACCCTGTGCCTCTTTTCCACTGGCTTCCTGGTTCCTGCTCAGTCTTCCAGGAGCAGGGGGGCCTCCTAACTGGAAGATTCCTTTCACCACACCACAGTCATGAGGAGGAAAGAGAGGTTGGAAAAAAACATAGAAAGAAGAACAAAATTTTCTAATCTTATTCTGTCAGAGCCACTTCACTCCCAACCTAGAAGTTCTGTCTACTTGGGCCAAGACTCACTTCAGAGCTCCCTGGGGTGTGGACGTCGTAGGGCAGGTGATGTGGAGGGGGCAGCTTTGAGCTCTCCTGGAGGGTAAGGCTGTAGAATGTGTTATCAACAAGTCATGCAGCACAGTAATTTGATGTTTTTATGTCTATTGCAGTAAAATAGACTGATAAGTTTGTATAAAACCCCTTTTGTTCTTTTGTTTTTCAGATTTAATGAGTTATTCTGTGCTGGCCACCTTCCCCAAGCTCTGGGAGCAGCCTGACGTGATGGAAGCTCTCAGGGTGGGTAGGCTGCATCATGATGGAAATATCACAGGTCCTGAAAGCACTTAAACTCACCGCATTAGTGTGTTCTGACACCTACACTACTTTTCTCCCCCCAGTTTGGATGATGTCTCCCAATCCTTGTCCATTGTCTGGCTAACTTGGTCTCATCCTTCCTTTCTTAGTATGAATGTTGGTTCCCCCAGGCTGCCTTCCTGACCCAATAAGCAGATGGAGTGTGAGCTGTGTACACTGTTGTGATCTCTTTCCTGTTATCTGTTCCTTGACTTAAAATGACCACTGATTGTGTCCTCAGAGCAAAAACCAAAATGGTTTTTTAGATAAATCAACTGAATTTTCAGGAGAGAGTCAGGGTGCATATATAATTTTTAATTGAAAATGGTGTTTACTGTCAATGAAATAGCAGTTGGATGCTAGGTTGACCCTTATGAAATCTTTAATTTTCAGCCATTTTTTAGCCTTAAAAAATGGCAGTTTCATAAATTTCAACTTAATATATCAAGGGCAACAAACATTAGAAGACCCGTATGCCTGTGAGGCAGATACTCAGATAAGATGACAAGTGCCCCAGGGGGGCATAATCCAGGGTCCTTGGAGGTTTGAAAAAGGTGGCAGTGAGGCTCAGGAGTCTGATTCATTGAAGAGGTCCTCGGCGAGCTGGACCTGATGACAGGCTGAGGGTGCAGTCAGGCTTTGACCTGCTGAGAGGGGAGGGGAAGACATTACAGGTGGGAGGAAGAGCATGAGCAGACATTCTGAGGCAGGAAGGATTAGAGAGCGCTCTTGAGAGGAGCAGATGATCCAGCTGGCACATCCGGTGTCCTCTGTCGATGGGCAAGGTCCGTCTGAGCCTCAGCTGAAGGTGAGCAGTGTGGGAGGTGGGGGGCAACCCGTGAGAGTTTTTGCTTCAGGAAAACTCCTGACAGCACAGAGAGGTCGAAAAGCACCCGTGCAGGAGGGAGGTGAGCTATGTTAGGAGGTGGCCCCTGTTGATAAGGAAGGAGGTCATATGGGCCTGATAGAGACGTGGAAGGAGGAAGCAATCATCTGCAGAGGTTTCTGTCAGACTTTGAATCTGATTGCATGTGCTGGTTTGACTAGGGTGGGGTGTAATCAGTAACAATGAAATCTTCAGCAAAAAGACTTAAGAAAACGTTCATGTCATATGATTTCCATAATTTTGGACAAATTTATTTGGCACTATAGCTAGATAATGCAGAATTTCTCATTCTTCCTTTGTAAAATCATTAGTATCACAATATTTATTCACTATAAGAACATATGTACATTGCTTCACTGAATAAATATTTCCCGAGAGCCCACTATGGCTAAGGCCCTGTGCCAGGCTCTGGAACATTTCTCTGAAAGTAGAACAGTCACAGAATCTGGACTTTGGTGTTAGGAGGAACCTTAATGTTAATGTAGTTTAAATTCTGCATTTGCTGATGGGCAGATGGCTCACAGAAGTGCAGCAACCTGGCTGGCCGTGGAGCTCAGCAGTGGCCGGGCCTGGGCTGTCAGTGCAGGTCAGCTCTGGGTGCATCCAGATGTGCCACAGGCTCTTCTAGAAAAGGTTTGTGGGTAAAGTTGTTCACAGATATTATGAAGTGAAAAAAATACTTGAGATATAATAAGTATATTTAAACATATATTTATATTTATATATCTGACTGTGGAAAGGTCTGGAAGAATATACCCCAGGAAGTTAGCAGTGATTACCTCTAGATCATGGGCTATTTTGCTGATCTTTATTTTCTTAATTTTTTCACAGTGGATTATTTGTATACAAGTGACAAAAATAGAAAAGAGTGGTTTGCTCCTGCATCCTTGAGCCTTCTCCTCATGGCATCCTGTGTCACTTAAGATAAGCCAGGCTGTGTGGTGGTAGCTGCACAGGTGTATTTCTCACTCATGGTACCTTCCAGAGGGATCAATGGGAGACCCTGCTCCATAGTCACCTGAGGGTGCAGGCTGGTGGAGGCTCCACTTTCTTGTGGCATCATCTGGAAGGAGTGGCTTCCTCTGTTGCCAGCTGCCCTCCAGGAAAGAGAGAATGGAGCATCGTCCTTGGACTCTCCACTGCCCCTGCCCCGAGGCAGCATGGGCACTTCTGCTCAGATTTCATTGGCCAGAACCAGTCACGTGGCCCCACTTAACTTCAGGGGAGCTGGGAGGTCTGGTCTTCTGTTTACTCCAGAAGGAAGGGAGAAGATGATCTTGGTGTATAGTGGTGACTCCCTCCCGTTTACTGTTCCCCACTGAGTTACCGTAAGTGAAACATCCTACAGCTGGCTGGGACTCAGTGCAAGTGAGGTGGGACCTTGATGCTTAGCTGACAAACAATAGGCAAATTTCACCTGACAGTACATCTAAAGTAGCCTAGAGATATTCATGTTTAGACAGATGCCTTCTACTTTACGTTGTGAAGTGTGTGAGCCTGCTAGTGTTAACTTAGCTAAGTTCAGTTTGTTGTTGGTGTTTTCATAATAATAACGGCACCTGGCCTCTTTAGTAAAACACTCTGGCTCTCTTAGGGTCCCCTTCAAACTTTCCAGGACCCACAGGCACAGTAGTCATTAGGGTGGAGGACCACAATCCCATAAGATAGTTCCTTAATGGTGATAATTGTGACCATTCCAAGACGCAGCTCGTGAGTGTACAGCCTGTAGTTCCTTGGTGGAAACTTCTCCTCTATATCATGGAGCATCTCTTTCTTGGTGCCATATGTCATGTTCACCCCAGAGCCTCCCTACTGAAAAGCGCTAATGCCTTTGTGTAACCCATGAAATCAGGCACCAACAGGAAGAAACCTTCAGACAGACATGAACCCGAGGCGCTGGAAGGAGCAGCTGGGAGACTGTGCACACTCCCCCATGCTCACAGTTTGCCCAGAACTGGCACTGAGTGGCTTCAGTTCACACTTCTGTGGGATTAATTGAACTCTGGGTTTATTATTTCTTTAAAGAAGCTTTGTGAATAGATTAAAAATATTTGCTTGTAAAGCTGTACTTCAACTTATCTCACCCCAACCATTGTCACCATCATGGCAGACAGAATTGTAGAGAAGTGTGGTACGTGGAGAGTTTTCTATTTTTCTTAGTGTTTTACCTTTAAAACTCACTATTTTTTTCCTCAGGAAGCCTGGTCCTGAGCTAACATCTGTGCCAGTCTTTTTCCACTTTATGTGTAGGTCACTGCCACAGCATGGCAGACTAGTGCTGTGGGTCTGCACCTAGGACCTGAACCTGTGAACCCAGGTCAGTGAAGCAGAGCATGCTGATCTTAACTACTACACCATGGTGCCAGCCCCTGAATTTTTTGTTCTTTTATTTTATTTTCAGCTGCTGTGTTTGCATGGATGTGTTAGTCTTTCACTGATTCTGTCCTTAAATTAGTTTTGACTTGTATGAATCATGGCCTTCTGAGGCATCTTTCACTGCCTAGTCAGTCTGGTTTTGGGTAGCTGGAATAGATGCCTAAAGATTCACTTCTTACATGTATAATTTCTAGACAGTGTTTTGAACCATGATTTTAATTACAGTGAAGTTGCAGAAGTGTGGCAAAGACATGTGAAGGCTCATATTAATGTTGTATGTCTAATTGCTCTTCATAGTTCATGTGCTGAGAAAGACAGCACATTAAATAGATCAGAGAAGGAAGTGATAGCATCATGGAAGAGTGAGTTGTTCCCTCCCCTCTAAGTTATAACTAAAAGGACACCCATTAACCAACAGAGGAGTCCCTACAAAGCTCAACAGGATGGCTGAGAGATCCATGCGGCTATCTGTTTGAATGTAGGTGGACTGGATTCCCAGGATACAGTGGAAGTAGGGAAGCAGACTACCCCCACTACTTGGTGGCAGCGACCTAAGATGTGGATCCCCACGTAGCAGCCAGCATGACGGTGAATGGAGGCAGTCCAGCCCATACATGAATATTTTTGGAGTGGTAGCCTGGCCCATGGGAGCACCCATGTACAGCAGCAGCCTTGCAGTGTGAAGGCTCCCCACTGTGTCAGTGGCTCAGCTGGTGCAAAGGTACTCTACCTGCCAAATGCAGGAGCCCAGTCCACACAAATGTGCCCCATCCACCAAGTGCAGCATCTCAGCTAGATCTGCCTGTCAAGCAAAGCGCCTGGCCCAGGAAAGGTGCCACACCTGCCCAGCATAGCAGCTCCATCATACTGACCTGCCAAGTAAGTGGCCACATGAGAGCATCCCACCCACGAAGCACAGCAGTCCTGCCCACGTGAGCATGACCTGATGAGAGGTTGCAGTCAGCCCATGTGAACAGAATGTCCAAACTGGCACAACTACCAGCAGATGCAGCTTGAGCAGATAATGCAGTACCTTGCTCTGCAGCAGTGGCAGGTGGAATCTGCAACCTGATGCTACCACAAATGTGCCAGCAGAGGATCAGTTTATCAAACACCATGAAGAACCACAATAATACTGCAGAACAGAAGGAAAATGACAAATCTCCAGAAAACAGACCTGAAGTTACAGAAGATTACAATCTAAATGGCAGAGAATTCAAAATAGCTGTCATGAAGAGACTCAATGAGTTACAGGAAAATGCAGAAATGAACTCAGGAACAAAATTAATGAATAGAAGGTATACTTCATCAAAGAGATTGGAGCCCTTAAAAAAAACTATACAGAAATTCCAGATATGAAAAACACAGTTAATGAGATAAAAAATAAGGTAGAAACCATAAAAAATAGAGCAGACTTTATGGAGGAGAGAATTAGTGACTTAGAAGACAGAAATCTAGAAATGCTTCCAGTGGAGGAGGAGAGAGAGCTAAGAGTTTTTAAAAGTGAAGAAATTCTTGGGGCTGGCCCCGTGGCCGAGTGGTTAAGTTCGCGCGCTCCGCTGCAGGCGGCCCAGTGTTTCGTTGGTTCGAATCCTGGGCGCGGACATGGCACTGCTCATCAGACCACTCTGCGGCAGCGTCCCACATGCCACAACTAGAATAACCCACAACGAAGAATACACAACTATGTACCGGGGGGCTTTGGGGAGAAAAAGGAAAAAATAAAATCTTTAAAAAAAAAAAAAAAAGTGAAGAAATTCTTCAAGAAGTATCCAACTCAATTAGGAAAACTAACATGAGGATTATAGGTATCCCAGAGGGAGAAGCATGGGAGAAAGGAGCACAGAGCTTGTTCAAAGAAATAACAGCTGAGAACGTCCCAAACCTGGAGAAAGAACTGGACTTAGAAGTATATGAAGTGAATAGAACTCGTCATTACATCAATGCAAAAAGAGTTCTCTGAGACACAATATTAAAACTGGCAAAAGTCAATGACACAAGAAAAATATTAAGGGCAGCAAGATGAAATAAAATAGCCTACAAAGGAACCCCTTATCACGTTTTCACTGGATTTCTAAGCAGAAACCTTACAGGCTAGGAGAGAAAGGAATAATACATCCAAAATACTGAACGACAAAAACTTTCAGCCAAGAATACTCTATTGAGTGAAATTATCCTTCAGATGTGATGGAGAAACAAAAGGTTTCCCAGGTAAACAAAAGCTGAAGGAGTTCATTGCCACTACACCTGCCTTGCAAGAAATGATGAAGGAAGCCCTCCTACCTGAAACAAAAAGGCAAAGATTTACAAAGCTTTGAGCAAGGAGATACATAGATAAAAAACAGAACATTGAAGCTCTGTGGCAGAATAGGTTAGCAAACAATAATAACATAAAAAATAAAGGGAGGGAAAGGATCAAAAATAACTAGAAACAGGTGATGTCAGCACCATGGCAGAGTGAGCCTGCCTGGGACCCTCTCCCCTCCAGCATACAACAAAAAGGAGTAACCATATTTCAACAGGAAATATCCTAATAGCACTGGAATCCTCAGAGAGTCACAGTAGCCAAATGACAGAGGGCGGAGAGGCTGGAGTCCCCCTCGGAGGAGCTGGAATTGGGTAAGAGACAACTCCACTCCCTCCCCTAAAGACTAGGATCACTGCCACGGGAGGCTGTGTGAGGGAAGTAGCAGGGTAGGGGCTGCGTGTCCCCAGGACTGCCCAGTACTCCCTAGGGCTCTTGAAGCCTAGAGGGAAGCCCTCTAAGGGGGTGAAAGCTTTCACGTGGGGTGACCTCATCAAGCCAAGACCCCAGGAGAGCTGATTGAGAAAGTGGGTCTGCACACAAGAGAAAGCACCACCCTCCCGCAACCCACACTGTGCCGCACCATCTGGGCAGAAGACAGAGGGCTCAGAATATGCAGCTCTCAACCCCCATCTAGCAGCAATAGGCTATAACTGGCACTAAATAATATCACAATGGGGCAAAATCATACTTCTAGCATCATGTAATCCATCAAATCTCCAGACCAGAGGGAAAACAATAAATACCAAGAACTACATCAGGAGGACTCAGAAATAAGTAAACGAAATGACAGTGAATTCAGATTAGCTATTGTCAAAAAATTCAATGAGGTAAAAGAAAATATAGAGAAACAATTCAACCAGTTCAGGAGCTACTTCAGAAAAGTGATTGAAACTATAAAGAAGAATCAATTAGAAATACTAGAGATGAAAAATACAATGGAAGCGATAAAATAAAATATGGATTCCCCAAATGCTCTTGTATACACCATAGAGGAGTGAAGTAGCATAATCAAAGATAGACATATTGAATGGCTCCAGACAGAGGAGGAGAGAGAACTAAGAGTAAAAAGAAATGACGTCTCTGAGAAATAGCCAACTCCATGAGGAAATGCTGCATAATAATTATAGTTATCCAAGAAGATGAAGAGAAGGAGGAGGAAGCAGAAAGTGTCCTCAAAGAAATAATAGCAGAGAACTTTCCAAACCTAAGGAATGAGAGAGAAATATGTGTGGAGGGAGTTCCATATCTCCTAGATTTGTCAATGTAAAAAGATCTACTGCAAGGCATATAGTAGTAAAACTGGTGAAAATGAATGACAAAGAAAGAATACTCAGGGCAACAAGTCAGAAGAAAATAACCTACAAAGGAACCACTATCAGACTATCAGCAGATTTCTCTGCAGAAACCTCACAAGCTAGGAGAGAATGGAATGACATATTCAAAAGTTTAAAAGATAAAAATCTTCAACCAAGAATACTCTATCCAGCAAAAAATCCTTCAGATATGAGGGAGAAATTACATCTTTCCCAGACAAACAAAATCTAAGGGACTTCATAGCCACGGGATCCTCACTGCAAGAAATCCTCAAGAAGGCCCTTATACTTGAAAAAAAGAAGAAAAGGGAGAAAGGGGTCACAAAACACAGAGTAAGGAGACAAATAGGTAGAATCAGAATAGGATAGCAAATGTTCAAATATAGCATTAGGCTAAAGGGAAGGAAAACACCAAAAACAGTGAATCTTGTCACTTTAACCACAAACTCACAACACAAGGTAGATTAAGATATGAAAATAATAACTTGGGTGGGGAGGAAGAACGGGACTGAATCACTTTAAACTAGGAAATAAGAGGCCATCAGAAAATGGAGTATGTTATGCACAAGATTCTGAATACAAACATCAGGGTAGCCACTAAACTAAAAAGCAGAACAGAGACACAAAAAATAAATAAGGAAAAAACTAAGAAACACAGCATGAGAAACTGCAGAAGTCAGTGGGTAGACCAAAACACACGGGATGAGAAACAGAAGAAATTCAGGAAAACCAGAAAACGAGTGACAGAATGACAGCATTAAGCCCTCATACATCAATAATCACCCTCACTGTAAACGGATTGAACTCTCCAATAAAAAGACACAGAGGGGCAAGATGGGTTAAAGAACAAGATCCAACAATTTTTTGCCTCCAGGAAACACATCTCAGCCCCAATGACAAATACAGGCTCTGAGTGAAGGGGTGGCAGATCATACTCCAAGCTAATGGCAGACAAAAGAAAGCAGGTGTCGCAATACTTATATCAGACAAAGTAGATTTCAAGATAAGGCAGGTAAAGAGAGACATAGAGGGTCAATGTATAATGATCAAAGGGACACTCCATCAAGAAGAAATAAGACTTATTAATATCTATGCACCCGACACAGAAGCACCAAAGTTCATAAAGCAACTATTAACAAACCTAAAAGAAGATATCAAAAAATAAGACAATAATAGTATGGGACCTCAGGACCACACTCACATCAATGGATAGATCATCTAGACAGAAAATCAACAAGGAAACAGTGTAATTAAATGAAAAGCTAAAACAATTGGACTTAATAGACATATATAGAACACTCCATCCAAAAAGAGCAGAATACACATTCTTCTCAAGTGCACATGGCACATTCTCAACAATAGACCATATGTTGGGAAACAAGGCAAGCTTCTATAAATTTAAAAAATTGAAATAATAACAAGCATTTTCTCCGATCATAATGCTAAAAAGCTAGAAATTAATTACAAGAAAAAAGCTGAGAAAGGGACAAAGATGTCCCTTTCAATAAATAACATGGTATTTTTTCAATATACTAAATAAACATTATGCTATTGAACAAACCATGGATTATTGAAGAAATTAAAGAAGAAATCAAAAAATATCTGGAGACAAATGAAAACAATAACATGCATACCAACGCATATGGGATACAGCAAAAACTGTATTATAAGGGAAATTCATGGCAATACAGACACACCTTAACAAACAAGGAAAATCCCAAATAAGCAATCTCAAATTACACCTAACTGAATTACAGAAAGAACAAACAAAGGCCAAAGTCACAGAAGGAGAGAAATAATAAACATCAGAGCAGAAATAAATGCTATTGAAACAAAAAAGGCAGTAGAAAGGATCAGTGAAACAAAGAGCTGGTTCTTTGAGAAGATAAATAAAATTGACAAGCCCATAGCAGACTTACAAAGGAAAAAAGGGAGAAAGCTCAAATAAACAAAATCAGAAATGAAAGAGGAGAAATAACAACAGACTCCACAGAAATATAATGGATTATAAGAGAATACTATGAAAACCCACATGCCAACAAAATGGATAACCTAGAGGAATGGATAAATTTTTAGACTCTTGCAGCCTCCCAAAGGCAAGAGGAAGGAGACAATCTGAATAGACCAATCACAAGGAAAGCGATTGAAACAGCAAGCAAAAGCATCCCAAAGAATAACACCCCAGGGCCAGATGGCTTTCCTGGGGAATTCCACCAAACTTTCAGAGAGGATTTAATACCTATACTTTCCAAGCAATTCCAAAAAATTAGGGAGGATGGAACACTTCCTAACACATTTTATGAGGCCAAAATCACTCTGATACTGAAGCCTGACAAGGACAGCTTGAAAAAGGAGAACTACAGTCCAACATCGCTGATGAACATACATGCAAAAATTCTCAACAGAATTTTGGCAACCCAAATTCAGCAATACATCAAAAGGATCATACATCACGATCAAGTGGGATTCATAACAGGGACATGGAGATGGTTCAACAACTGCGAATCAATCTATATGATACACCACATCAACAAATTGAGGAATAAAAACCACATGATCATCTCAATAGATGCAGAGAAAGTATTTGACAAGATCCAACAGCCATTTATGATAAAAACTCTGAATAAAATTGGGATAGATGGAAATTACCTCAACACAATGAAGGCCATATATGACAAACCCACAGCCAACATCATACTTGATGGGCAAAAACCGAACGCCATCTCCCTGAAAACTGGAATGAGATAAGAATGCCCTCTATCACCGCTCTTATTCAACATAGTACTGGAGGTTTTGGCCAGAGAAATTAGGCAAGAGAAAGGAATCCAATTAAGGAGGGAAGAAGTGAAAGTCTCACTGTTTGCAGATGACATGATCTTATATATAGAAAACCACAAAGAACCAATTGGAAAATTTTTAGAAGTAATTAACAACTTCAGCAAAGTTGCAGGGTATAAAATCAACTTACATAAATCAGTAGCATATCTATATACTAATAATGAAGTAACAGAAAAATAACTCAAGAACACAATACCATTCACAATCGCAACTAAAATATTAAAATGCCTTGTGGTGAATTTAACTAAGGAAGTGAAAGACCTATGCAATGAAAACTACAAGACTTTCTTGAAAGAAATTGATGACGAAATAAAGAGATGGAAAGACATCCTATGCACATGGATTGGAAGAATAAACATATTTAAAATGTCCATGCTATCTAAAGCAATCTACAGATTCAATGCTATCCCAATCAGAATCCCAATGACATTCTTTACAGAATTAGAACAAAGAATCCTAAAATTCATATGGGGCAAGAAAAGACCCTGAATTGCTAAAGCAATCCTGAGAAAAAAGAACAAAGCTGGAGGCATCACAATCCCTGACTTGAAAACATACTACAAAGCTATCGTAATCAAAACAGAATGGTACTAGTACAAAAACAGGTGCACAGATCAATGGAACAGAATTGAAAGCCCAGAAATAAAACCACAGGTCTATGGACAGCTAATCTTTGACAAAGGAGCTGAGAGCACACAATGGAAAAAAGAAAGTCTTTTCAACAAATGGTGCTGGGAAAACTGGAAAGCCACATGTAAAAGAATGAAAATTGACCATTCTTTTTCACCATTCACCAAAATAAACTCTAGATGGATCAAAGACCTAAAGGTAAGACCTGAAACTGTAAGGCTTCTGGAAGAAAATATAGGCAGTACACTCTTTGACGTCAGTATTAAAAAGATATTTTCAGACACCATGTCATCTCAGACAAGGGAAACAATAGAAAGAATAAACAAATGGGACTTCATCAGACTAAACAGCTTCTTCAAGGCAAGGGAAAACAGGATTGAAACAAAAATCAACACACTCACTGGGAAAAAATATTTGCAAGTCATATATCTGACAAAGGCTTAATATCTATAATATATAAAGAACTCTCACAACTCAACAACAAAAATCAAACAACCAGATCACAAAAATGGGCAGGAGACATGAACAGACATTTCTCCAAAGAAGATATATGGCTGGCCAATAGGCATATGAAAAGATGTTCATCATCACTGATGATCAGGGAAATGCAAATCAAAACTACACTGAGATATCACCTTACACCCATTAGAATGGCAAAAAGAACCAAAACAAAAAGGAACAAAAGCTGGAGAGGTTGTGGAGATATAGGAACCCTCATACACTGCTGGTGGGAATGCAAACTGGTGCAGCCACTATGGAAAACAGTATGGAGATTTCTCAAAACATTAAAAATAGAAATACCATATGACCCAGCCATCCCACTACTGAGTATCTATCCAAAGAACTTGAAGTCAGCAATGCCAAAAGTCCCATGCACCCCTATGTTCATTGCAGCATTATTTGCAATAGCCAAGATGTGGAAGCAACCTAAGTGCCCATCAACTGATGATTGGATAAAGAAGAAATGGTGTATATATACAATGGAATACTACTCAGCCATAAGAAAGAATAGAATCGTGCCATTCACAGTAACATGGATGGACCTTGAGGGTATTATGTTAAGTTAAATAAGCCAGATAGAGAAGGACAATCTCTGTATGACTCCACTCATATGTGGAAGTTAAACACATAGACAAAGAGAACAGAATAGTGGCTACCGGGGGGAGAGGGGTGGAGGGTGGGTACAAAGGGTGAAGTGGTGCACGTATAACACAACCGACAAACAGTAATATACTATTGGAACTTCGCAAGCTTGTAAACTATCATAAACTCAATACAAATTTTAAAAGAAATAACTACAAACACTTCAACTTAGTCAGCAACTCACAGCACAGACAAGAATGATTTGTGACAACAATAAAACAGAAAGGGAACAGGAAATGGATGGCACCTTCTTAGACTAATGGAGATAAGAATTTATCAGAAAATATACTATCTCATCTATGAGATCTGTTTTTTTCAAGATTGGCACCTGAGCTGACAACTGTTGCCAATCTTCTTTTTTTTTTTTCCTACTTTTTCTCTCCAAATCCCCTCAGGACATAGTTGTCTATTTTTTTAGTTGTGGGTTCTTCTATTTGTGGCATTTTGGGTGCTGTCAAAGCATGGCCTGACAAGTGGTGCCATGTCTGCGCCCAGGATCCGAATCGGCATAACTCTGGTCTGCTGAAGTGGAGTGCACAAACTTAACTGCTCAATCACGGGGCCAGCCCCTATGAGATCTTTTATACAAACTTCATGGTAAACACTAAACAAAAAGTCAGGATAAAGTTGCACATCATTTATAAAGAGAAAACCATCACAAAAACCACCAAACTGAAATGGCAGTCAGAAATACATGGGAAAAGAAACAATGGGAACATAGAACAACCAGAAAACAAGAGATTAAATGGCAGTATTAAGCCATATATCAATAATCACTCTAATTGTAAGTAGATTAAATTCTCCAATCAAAAGACAGAATGGCTGGATGGAGAAAAAAGAAGAACCTACAATATACTGTCTCCAGTAAATACATCTCAACTCTAAAGACAAACAGAGGCTCAGAGTGAGGGGACAGAAGGTGATACTCCAAGCAAATGGCAAGCAAAAGAAAGCATATGTAGCCATACTTTTACCAGACAAAGCAGATTTCAACATAAAAAAGATAAGAAACAAAGAGGGGCAGTATATAATGGTAAGAGGAACATTCCACCAAGAGGACATAACACTTATGAACATATATGCTCCTAGCGTGGGAGCACCAAAATATATAAAGCAACTGTTAATAGACCTAAAGGGAGAAATTGACAGCAACACACTAAGAGTGAGGGACCTCAATACCCCACTTACATCAATGGATAGGTCATCCAGACAGAAAGTCAAAAACGAAACAGTGGCCTTAAATAAAACACTAGACCAGACTGACTTAATAGCTATAGAAAGAACATTCCAATCCTCAAACAGAATACACATTCTTCTCAAGTGGACATGGAAGATTCTCAAAGGTAGACCACAAGTTGGGAAACAAGGCAAGCCTCAATAAATTTAAGAAGCTTGAAATCATACCAAGCATCTTTGCTGACCACAGTGCTATGAAACTAGAAATGAACTACAAGAAAAATGTTTGGACTGTCACAAATATGTGGAGACCAAACAACATGCTTTTGAACAACCATTGGATCAATGAAAAAATCAAAGGAAATCAAAAAATATCTGGAGACAAATGAAAATGAAAACACAACATACCAACTCTTATGGGATGCAGCAAAAGTGGTACTAAGAGGGAAATTTATAGCAATACAGGCCTCCATGAACAAAAAACAAAAATCTCAAATAAGTAATCTTAAATTATACCTAACAGAACTAGAGAAAGGACAAACAAAACCCAAAGTCAGTGGAAGGAGGGAAATAATAAAAATTAGAGCAGAAATACATGAAATAAAGACTAAAAAGCAATAGAAATGATGAATGAAACTAAGAGTTGGTTCTTTGAGAAGATAAACAAAATTGATAAACCCTTAGCCAGACTCATTAAGAAAAAAAGGAAGAAGTCTCAAATAAATAAAATTAGAAATAAAGGAGGAGAAATTACCCTCGATACTAAGAACCACCAAGGATTACAAGAGAATAGGATGAAAAATTATATGCCATTAAATTGGATAGCCCAGAAGAAATGGATAAAGTCTAAGAATCATACAACCTACCAAAACTGAATCTAGAAAAAATAGAGAATCTGAATTGACAAATCAAAAGTAAAGAGATTGAAACAGCAATCAAAATCTCCCAAAGAACAAAAGTCCAGGACCAGATGGCTTTTCTGGAGAATTCTACTAAACATTCACAGAAAATGTAGTACCTATGCTTCTCAAACTATTCTTAGAAAATGGTAGAATACAGGATGCTTCCTAATTAATTCTACAAAGGCAACATTACCCTGATACCAAAACCAGACAAGGGCAACACAAAAAAGGAAATTTACAGGCTAATATTGCTGATGAAGATACATGCAAAAATCCTCAACAAAATATTGGCAAATCGAATACAGCAATACATTAAAAGGATCATACACCATGATCAAGTGGGGTTTACATTAGGACGTAGGGACAGTTCAACATCTGCAAGTCAATCAATGTGATACACTACATTAACAAGATGAGGACTAAAAGTCACAATAGATGCAGAGACTCATTTGACAAGATCCAACATCCATTTATGACAAAAACTCTGAATTAAATGGGTGCAGAAGGAAAGTACCTCAACATAATAAAGGCCATATCTGACAGACCCACAGCCAACATCACACTGAACAGTGAAGAACAGAAAGCCATCCCTCTGAGAACAGGAACAAGACCAGGGTGCCCACTCTTCCCACTCTTTCAACATAAAACTGGAGGTTTTGGCCAGAGCAATTAGGCAAGAAAGAGAAATAAAAGAGATCCAAACTAGAAACCAAAAAGTGAAACTCTCCCTGTTTGCAGACAACATGATTCCCTGTGTAGAAATCCCTAAAGAATCCACCAGAAAACTATTAGAAATAATCAACAACTATAGCAAACTTACAGGGTACAAAATCAACATACAAAAATCAGTTTCATTTCTATACACTAATAAAGAACTAACAGAAAGAGAAGTCAAGAGTACAATCTGATTTAAAATAGTAACAAAAAGAATAAAATGTCTAGGAATAAACTTAACCAAGGAGGTAAAAGACACTGAAAACTATAAGACCTTATTGAAAGAAATAGAAGAAGACACAAAGAAATGGAAAGATAGTCCATGAACATGGATTGGAAGACTAGATATAGTTAAAATAGCCATATTACCTAAAGCAATCTACAGTTTCAATGCAATCTCAACAACACTCTTCACAGAAATAGAACAAAGAATCCTAAAATTTATATGGAACAATAAAGACCCCAAATAGCTAAAGGAATCTTGAGAAAAAAAAGAACAAAGCTGGAGGTATCACAATCCCTGTCTTAAACATATACTACAAAGCCATAGTAATCAGAACAGCATGGTACTAGCACAAAAACAGACACACAGATCAATGGAACAGAATTGAAAGCCCAGAAATAAAACCACACATCTATGGACAGCTAATCTTTAACAAAGGAACTAAGAACATACAGCAGAGAAAGGCAATCTCTTCAATAAATGATGTTAGGAAAACTGGACAGCCACATGCAAAAGAATGAAAGTAGACCATTATCTTGCACCATACACAAAAATTAACTTGAAGTTGGTTAAAGACTTGAATGTAAGACCTGAAACCATAAAACTCCTAGAAGAAAATATAGGCAGTACACTCTTTGAGATCCATCTCAGCAGTATATTTTTGAATATCGTGTCTACTCAGGCAAGGGAGACAAAAGAAAAAATAAACAAATGAGACTACATCAGACTAAAGAGTTTCTTCACAACAAAGGAAACCATGAACAAAATGAAAGAGAAGACACCAACTGGGAGAAAATACTTGCAGATCATATACCTGACAGGAGGTTAATTTCCAAAATATGTTAAGAACTCATACAACTCAACCACAAAAAATGAACAACCCAATCAAAAAATGGGTAGAGGACATGAACAGACATTTTTCCAAAGAAGATATACAGATGGCCAACAAGCACATGAAAATATGGTCAACATCACTAATTGTTAGAGAAAGGCAAATCAAAACTATAATGAGTAGAGCCAGTGTGGTGGTGTGGCGGTTAAATTCACATGCTCTGCTTCAGCAGTCCAGGATTTGCTGGCTCAGATTCAAGGTGTGGAGCTACACACTGCTCACTAAGCTATGCTATGGTGGCATCTCACACATAAAATAGAGGATGATTGGCACAGATGTTAGCTCAGGGCCAATCTTCCTCACCAAACAACAACAACAACAAAACCTACCATGAGTAATCACTTTACACCTGTCAGAACAGCTATAATTAACAAGACAAGAAATAACAAGTGTTAGAGAGGCTGTGCAGAGAAGGGAACCCTCACACATTGCTGGTGGGAATGCAAACTGGTGCAACCAGTATGGAAAACAGTGTGGAGATTTCTCAAAAAATTTAAAATAGAAATACCACATGATGCAGCTATCCTACTACTAAGTATTGTCCAAAGACCATGAAATCAACAATTCAAAGAGATTTATGCATCGCTATGTTCATTACAGCATTAATCACAGTAGCCAAGATGTGGAAACAACACAAGTGCCCATCACTTGATGCCTATCAACTGATGAATGAATAAAAAAAGATGTGATATATATATAAATATATATATATAATGGAATACTACTGAGCCATAAAAAAAGACAAAATTGTGCCATCTGTAACAACATGGGTGGACTCTGAGGATATTATGTTAAGTGAAATAATCCAGACAGAGAAAGAGAAACACTGATATGATTTCACTCATATGTGGAAGACAGGCAAACCCATGGATAAACAGAACAGACAGTGGTTACCAGAGGGGCAGGGGTGTGGGGAGGGTGAAAGGTGTAAAGGGGCACATACGTTTGGTGATGGATAAAAACTAGACTATTGGGGATGAGCGTGATGCAGTCTATATAGAAACTGATGTACAATAATGTACACCTGAAATTACACAATGTTATAAACCAATACGATCTCAATAAAATAATTTTTTAAAAAAAGGATCAGAGCAGTTAATTTGATTTTCCATGCTGAACTTAATATTTGCTGGGCTCATTGTTTGCTTGCACATTCTAATAATCCCTCTTTTTCAGCTAAAGTAGCCGTAGTCATAATCCCTCTTAATCAGATAGACTGTGTCATTATGTTTGCAAAGACACATTCCAAGAAGGGTAGGGGCGATTGATTCCTAACGTGAAAAGAATCTCTTGATCAACACAGTCATTTCAGATCAGTGAGTTTTCTTTAATTGAGGGAAAGTTTCTAAACCAAAGTCTCCCAGTTGGCTATGAAATTTCTCTTGTTTTCAAAAAATTCCTGTAGCGCTCTATGTCATATCAGGTAAGGAGAAAGAAAAAGAAAATTGGCCTAAGCTGTGCCACACACTGAAAATCTTCATGGCTGGTGCTTACATCGCCACAGAGGTGCGCTCGTTACCAACCAGAACTTGCCGTAGTCAGTGAGTGGGGGCTTCACTGCCCCAACCCAGGACTCAACAGACTTGTTCAGGAAACCAGACAGTAAATATTCTTGGCTCTGTGGGGCCCAAGGGTCTCTGTCACAGCTATTCAACTCTGCCATTGTGATGCAAAGCAGCTAATGACTGTGCATAAATGTCTGAGCACTGCTGTGTTTCTTTAAAACTTGAGTTACAAAAAGAGGCAGTGGGCCACATTTGACCACGGTCCATGGTTTCTGGACTTCTAATCTAAACTGTTAATTGTCTACAAGGACATGGCGGAACAAACTAAAAACACTAAAAATTGGGAAAAAAAATTCATATTGTATCCTTATTTCAGCTTCCATTTGACCTGTATCATCTACACTCGACGTTTGCTAAAATTGGCAGGTTTAATGCGATTCTAGTGCAGCAGTGGCCAAGGTACTGGGCCTCAGGCCTGGAGAAACTGCCCCCTTCACGAGCTGTGCTTGGAGAGGTGACATCTGTGTGCAGACTCTGCTGCACACAGACATCTCCACCTTCGGCTGCTGTGCCCTCTGAGGTTCCCACCCAGGCCTGTCAGTGTCGGGGGTCACTGACTGTGCTGATACTGCAGCCCTAGTGTTACTCGGGGAGGGTCTGACCACACTGCTCCTTGGGTCTCCTTTCTTTGGATCTCATGCGGAATGCTTGCTCCCCTTCTCTTATGACTACTTGACAATGTCTCTGATGTGCTGTAATCGAATTAAGTGGAATGTGTAGGACACCTCGTGAAGCTTAGGAGACGCCCAGGTCTCAAGGAGCCGCTCCCGGACTCGGGGAGGATTGCTCGCCTCTGCTCCACTGTGGCTCTTGCTGCTTCCGCTGCACAGAGCGCTGTTTCCTGACTGAGTAGCTGGTTCAGAGCCATCACCTGCCAGGCACTGCTGGCCCCTCCGTCCCTCCCATTAGATGGCTTCCAGTTAACAGAGTCCATAAATTTAACACTGAAAAAATGATGATGCAGATCCATTCATAGTTACTTGTGGTGCTGGTGTCCCCACAGAGATAAAGAGCTCCTGGAGGCTGCGTTGGTCCTGGTCTACCCTAACTGCGCGCTGCTCCCTCTCCTCCAGTCGACACTCCTGCCCCGCACCCCCCTCCCCCTCGTTCAGGTGGGCAGAAGGAGAAGCTGAGGCTGCCCGCTGGAAGGTGATCACTGACTTCCTCATGGAAACCCGAGAGAACGGGGGCGCCCTCCACGCTCTGCTGTCCCCAGATGGGCTCCATGAACCCTTTGACATTTCAGAGCAGACCTATGACTTCTTGGGAGAAATAAGAAAGAATGCAGCCTGACAGCGTGGCCCTGATGGACCCTCCACGGTGACCTGAATAAAGCGACAGAAGCAAAGTAACTGTCGCATCATGAGTTAGGCTTTGGTCTTTCTTGTACAGCCCACGTTCCAGATGAAATTTGATATGGATATCCAAATCGGATCATTTGAGTATGTTTTAATACAGTAAAATAAATTTTTATAAGGAATAATGTTATATTTAAATTTAAAAAGAGTTTTAAAAAACCAAGTAACTTAAATTTAAGTTGACTGTATCTATGGATTTTTATGAAAGCAAGATTTTATCAAAAGATAAATTTGTGATTATTCAAGAAAGTGAAAATACAATCCAGACAATGAGAGAAGATATTTGCAAATCATATATCTGATGAGTCGTTTATCCAGAATATAAAAATGTATGATTATTGCTAATAAAATTTATCCTGTGAAATGAAGGGAACATCAGAGTAATCTATTTGAGAAAGTTATGTCATTAATCATTTAATTCAGTCTAATATTTGAACAAGATTTATCGCAATTAGATATAAAAGCAGAATCTAGCTTTGCCTTTTCAAGTCTACATAATAAATGCTCTTTAAAAAACAAAACAAACAACTTTCAGGCTTAGAAGAATGAGTTACCCCACCCCTGCATCAAAGGATAAACATTTCAGTGCATTTCAAAGGCACTTGTGACAGCTGGTAAATTGCCCCAAGCCTTCATCGTTCATAACAAGATTACAGCGTGCATTTCTTGAGTGCCTGCTGTAAGTGTCCTTAACTAACTTGATTAATCCTCACAACTTCTGTAGGAAGTAGACACTGAGTTTTCTATGTTACTGCTGAGGAGACTGGCCGGGCTGGTTAGATAATTTCCTTAAGGTCAGACCTAGCAAGCGGCACAGCTACTATACCAAGTAGAGAAGCCGTGTGTCGTTTCCTACAGGGTAAGATGTTCTCCTCATCGGTGCAAATCTTTAAGAACTGCATGTGAAGATAAAACATGAGAAGGCTGTTTGAAGAAAAACATGATCACATTTGGAAGAATTTAACCTAAATAATCAGAGTACCAACTGAGGGACTTTTTTTGACAGTCTTAATAGAGGCGTTTATTTTTAGAAATCCATCATGTTAGGAAAGTTATGGGCTACATCTTTTTTTAAAATATTTTTTTAGGAAGATTAGCCCTGAGCTAACCTCTCCCACCAATCCTCTTCTTTTCACTGATGGAAATTAGCCCTGAGCTAACATCTGTGCCCATCTTCCTCTATTTGATATGTGGGATGCTGCCACAGCATGGCTTGATAAGCAGTGTGTAGGTCTGCACCGGGGATCTGAACCTGCAAACCCTGGGCTGCTGAAGTGGAGCACATGAACTTAACTGTTATGCCACTGGGCCAGCCCAAGAATCTTAGTTTTTAAAGAATGAAACCTCTCCAGGTTTTTAAATGCCCAGTTCAGGGTGGACAGCAGCTTCTGTCCCTCAACACCCCCTCCTCAGGACAAGGCTCATTCACAAGGGGTCCCAGGCCCAGCCCAGGACTCCCACAACTCACTTGGAGATTGATGTTAGGGTCGGGGAGATGTGCTCCCAGAGCTGGTGCTGTAAGGGAGGCCAGGCTTCTGGAGTGTTGCCCCGCCCTATAAGAGCCCAGGGGTCTCAGCCTTGTAGTCAATTCTGGATCTATTCTGGCTTCTCACCTCCTGCTCCCTTTCTCTCCTTAAAAGCACATAAATTCTAAAGTGCTTTTCTTCCCCAGCCCAGCAACAGTGGTGCCCCACCAGGGGTGGGGTGACATGTCCATGTCTACGTATTGTTTGTGAGATGAGAACTGCCTGTCCCAGAAAGCAGGGATGTGTTATGAAAAGCAGAACCTGAAACTTCTGTATCTTTCAGCCGAGCTGGACAGAAGTAAGTGGAGGTGTTTGTCCAGAAGTTCCTGACAGCATCACTCAGAACTGAGCCACTCCCACAGTCATGAGCTCTCAATCAAAATTCATGAAACATAGTAGGGAAAAAGTGAACAAGAATGAAAGTTAACAGAAACCACAAACTGCAGAATCAGGCTACCAAGACTGAAATAATGGAATTATCAGATATGGAATATAAAGTGAGTACCAGCCAAATTAATAAAAAGATACCCACATCTCAGCACATTGTATCTCTATCTCATAAACTGCAGAACACCAAGGACAGAGAAGACTCTAAAAGCAGCCAAATAATGAAGACGGAGTCCAAGAAAGGAGCAGCAGTTCAACTGACAGCTGGCCTCTCAGCAGCAGCAGTGGGAGCCAGACTGCAGTGGAATAACATGGAAAGGTGTAGAACACAGGGGGAAAATGTCTTGGAAGTGCTGAGAGGAAATAATCGTCAGGGGAAAAATAAGGACTTTATTTTAACAAATCAAATTGACTACTACCAACTGACCTTTCCTAAAGGAACTGCTAACAGTTGAACTTCAGGAAGAAAGAACATAATCCCAAAAGGAATATCTGAGATGTGAGAACATCTTCATGACTCAAGGTAGGGAAAGATTTCACAAACTTGACTCAAAAATACAGTCTATAAAGGGAAAGATTAACATATTCATTACATTAAAATGTAGAACTTAGTTCATTAAAAGACACCATGCTATGTGTGAGAAAAGTGCTGGCAGAATACATCTGCAATATTTATAATAGTCAACGAGATCCACAAGTTAGAAAGTATTCCAATGAATCAATATGAAAAAGACAAACCTATAACAAATTTGTATCCAGTAAAAAACAATAAAAAACTTCACAGAAGAGGAAATATGAAATATATGAAAATAAGCTCAATTTCATGAGTAACCATAAAAATTAAACTCTAATGAGATGCTTAGAAAATCCCAAGGAATCTAACAAACAAAAACCAAAAAAACTCCTCATTAATCAATAAGTGAGTTTAACAAGTTGTAGGGCAAATATCAACACACAAAAAATCAATTGCGTTTCTCTTTATTAGCAATGAATAATTGGGAAATGAAATTTCAAAAAAGCAGCACTATTTACAAAAGCTCGCCAAAAATGAAAGAGGTAGAAATAAATATAAGAAAATGAGTACAGCATCTCTATGCTAAAAACTACAAAACATTGATACAAGAAGTCAAAGAACATCTTAATAATTGGAGAGGCATACCATGTTCATGGATTAGAGGATTCATCAGAGTAAAGATGTCAGTTCTCCCCAAATTCATCTATAGCTTTAACCCAATCAAAATCCCAGCAGATTGATATTGTTGATATTTACAAGCTGACTATAAAGTTTATGTGGAACGGCAGCAGAACTAGGGGAGGGGATGAGCTACCTCCTGAGGAGGCAGAAATGTGAGTCTCCTGCACTGGCAACTCTTTTGATTTATTGTAACTTTATAGAAAGTGTTAAAATCTGGTGGTGTGATTCCTCCAAACCACAAACCCAGGAGCCATCCTTGGCTCCTGCCTCCCCATCACCACAAATCTCCAGTGCTCTCATGGTCCAATAAGTTTTTCTTCTTTTCCAAAATTATTTTATTACTTTATAAAAGATAGACTAACTCCTGTGTACCCGTTATGTGGTGTAAGAAATGGAACATTATCATGATCTTTGCAGGGCTCTGTACCCTACTTCCCAATCCTATAACTCTCAGCAGGTGCTGAGGGAGGTGGGTCTGAAGGAATTTGGGAGTGCCAATGAATCCAGATTTTGTACCTCTCGTATATGAGCAGCTTGAGGGGCAGGGCCAGGACTGGGGTGAGGTAGGTGAGGTGCCTAGGGGCAAAATTAATGAGGCGCTCTCTCTCTCAGGGTCATGCAAGTGCAGGGTTGGACCCTACAGAGGGATGTCCAAGTAGAAATGTCCAGTGGGCAAGTGGACGTGTGGGGCTGGAGGCCGCAGGGAGAAATGGGCTGAGGGGTTTCCTGGGATTGCCAGCCTATGTGATGCCTAAAAACGCAGACGTAACAGGAGTGAGAGGGAGAACTGAGGAGGCTCACAGTGACGTCCCGAGGAGGCCCAGGAAGGAGAGGGGCTCAGAACGTCTGAGACAAACCAACAACAAAACACTTGGTGCTCGTGTCCATCTTCTCTCCAGGCCTCTAACTAAACACGCCGTCTGGTGCACACTTACTTCCTCCCCTGGTCTCAGCAACATGGGGCAAGCCCAGCTCCAGAGCAAACAGAGGCAGAGTCCAGAGAGGACAAGACAAAGGTGTGGTTTCTCCATCAAAGAAATAATCAATGGCTGGACAGAGTTGAGAGGTCGTTAAACGGAACCAGATCACCCAGCTGGTAACTGACCCCAGGGCATCAGATACTACAACCCCAGAGACTCCAAACCAAGTGTCCTCAGGACCAGGCAGGCACTGTCAGTGGGTGAAGGCAGCCAGGAGGGGAGCACTATTCCACAGGGACAGTGAGCAACAGGGAAAGTGCCACACAATGACACAGGTTGGAGGAGGGGGGGGATGTGGTCCACTGAGGACTCTAGATCCTTTTTAAAGAGACAATCACAACTCATTTCAGCTTACTCTGACTTGAGAAATGGGTTCACTGTGGCCAGAACAACAGATTTCTCAAGAGATTTCTGAAATCTGGATATTTCACATGAAATATCCTGTTTTAAATGTTGGCAACTTATTCAGAAATGTTTAAAAAACTGTATATGCCAGCACTATTTGGGCCAAGAAGACATATCCACAGGCCAAATTTGGCTGAGTCCTTCCCCTGGAAACCTCTGTGTAGCCCCTTGAATTTTCTACCAATAGGACCTGAGTTTACTGCGACTCTGGGGGTCAGTCTTGCCTGTTCCCTCGATTCCCACGTAACTTCACCTGAAGAGCTTTCAACCAGGGACAGAGGAGAAGAAAGATGCCTAGCAAAGGGAAACGTGCCCGCACAGGCAAATGAAGCCCCTTGTTCATGGTTTTCTCTTACAGGTGTTCAGGTGCTGGGTCTGGATCCTGGTGGCCGCCACTCAGGTAGCACAGCCGTTGCTGCAAGGATGGGTGATGTACGTCTCGCTCACCTCGTTCCTCACCTCCCTGATGCTCCTATTGTCTTGCTTGCTTGAATTTTATAGGAACTCTAAGTCCTGAATTGTTCTAGTAAGAACCGCAAGGGTGCCCCAGGCCTTGAGATCCTCCCAGACTGACGTCCTGTGTGATGCGAGGACAACGGCCCTCTGGGAGAGAGGGAGGATCAGAGACCAAGGATCAAGACATTTCCTGGGCTCAGACCCCATTGAACCAGGACTTTTTATTTTCATGAGTTTCCTATTAAACTGGAATGAAGGCATCCTCTGCCTGAGTAAACCTTCCATTGCCGCCCCCTCCATGCTGTCTTCATGAGGAGTACACACGCTCGGTACATTCCTGTACCAGCCCATCCGAACACATTTCCCTTTAAATTTTATTTATGGTAAAATCATCGGGGGGCCGGCCCGGTGGTGCAGCAGTTAAGTTCAAACGTTCCGATTCTCAGCGGTCCAGGGTTGGCCGGTTCGGATCCTGGTTGCAGACATGGCACCGCTTGTCACGCCTTGCTGTGGTAGGCGTCCTGCATATAAAGTAGAGGAAGATGGGCACGGATGTTAGCTCAGGGCCAGTCTTCCTCAGCAAAAAGAGGAGGATTGGCATAGTTAGCTCAGGGCAAATCTTCCTCAAAAAAAAAAATCATTAGAGCAACATTGAAGGAAATGTTAGAGAAAAAAATCACCCCAATCTCAAGGTCCTATCATAATCACTGTGTTCGTTCTTCCATATTCCTGACAAATATTTTGCAAACTGTATATAGAATCATAGTGAGCCAATAATTTTGGATGTAGATTCTGTCATTTAATATTAGGTCATTAATTCTTTTCATGTTGTCAGATCATCGTGATAACCATTTAAAATTTTTCTATATTGAATAATTGGAAACATATAGAAAAGTAGAGAAGATTCTGTCATAGGCCCTCAGGTAACCATAACCCAGATTCCAGCATTATCAAGACTTTACCACACTTGCTTCCTCAAGCCTTCTTTTTCCTGGAGAATTCTAATGGAAACCCCAAACATGTCATCCCATTCTACACACATCAGTAGCCTCCAGAGACCCTGCAGACTGTCTCACACTGTCACACGTACGTAAAGCTGATGAGGATCCCTCGGCACCATCTGGGACCCGGGTCACATTCGCGTTTCCCCAGTTGTGTCTGAAGTGCCTTGTGCAGTTGGCCTGTTTGAATCCGGGTCCTCACGAGGCCATGTGCTGCCCTGGGTAGGTAGAGATCCTGGGCCCCTTTCATCTAGAAGGGCTCCCCCTACAGTGACTTGCTGAGGACCCTGGGTCGGCCGTCCTGTAGAAGGTCCCCCATTTGGGTTTTGTCTGTTGGCTTCTTCCTGGTGTGACCTGAATTGCTCCTCTAGTCCTGAATTTCCTGTCGACTGGACGTCAGTAAGCAAGGCTTCTTTGAGGATGGTTAGTCTTTCTGGTAAGAATGCTTCATAAATGGCTTCAAGTCACATCACATGGGGGGACTGGTGGTCACCCTTCAAGCCTCACCCATCGCAGTGTACAGCTTATCCGTCACTTTTTCCTCTAATGCTTTCTTTCATCTACCGATGAGTTTCCCTGAACTGACTGTCTCATTAGGGGATACAAAATGCTGATTTGCCTATTATGACATTCCTTCCAGAATTGACAATCATTTTTAATGACCACATGACATTCTCGTTGAGTTGAAGAACACTGCTGAGGCTTTAACACAAAGGATCAAAAATGGAAATCTAGAGTCAGATGGCCTGACGCTCCCAGCTCTCCCACTTGTTAGCTAAGCCTCAGTTTCCTCAGCTGTGAATTGGAGATAATGATAGAAGCAGCCTTATGAAATTAACTGTGGAAATGAAATGAGACAACATGCGTACATTGTGAGAACAGTGCCAGCACATAGTAGGTCTTCACAGCACTCATAGTTAAGAGCACTGGAGATAATCTGGCCTGGGTTCAAATCCTGGCTCCTCCATTTATTCATTGACCTTAACCTTGAGCTTCCATTTCCTCAAAATTGACAAGGTTACATGAGATAAATGAGAGAAGGGCTTAGCACGGAATAAGCTTGGCATGGAATAGAGCTTGGCATGGAATAAGCACCCAATAAATGTTGGCTAGTGTTAACATCATTGCTAAATATTGATCCACTATTCTAGACTACAGACAGACATTTCATTAGAAACACTGCCAAGGGGCAGACCCCGTGGAAGAGTGGTTAAGTTCGCGCGCTCCGCTGCAGCGGTCCAAGGTTTCACTGGTTTGGATCCTGGGGGTGGACATGGCACCACTCATCAAGCCACGCTGAGGTGGCATCCCGCGTGCCACAACTAGAACGACCCACAACTAAAAATATACAGCTATGTACCAGGGGGCTTTGGGGAAACAAAGAAAAATAAAATACATGTATAAAAAAAGAAACTCTGCCAAAAAAAAAAGCAGGAGTTTCGGGAGCCGGCTTGTCTCTTTCCCTCCCACTTCTCAGCTATGCAGTCAGAGTGGAAAGTGCTCACCTGCTTATGTGCCCATGTGACAAGGCCTCTGCTCTACCTTCCAGGACAGCCTGTACCACGGGACCACCGCCATCCCGTACATGAATGCGGCCGTCTTGCAGGTGCACGCCACAATCATCTCTGAGACCCAGAACCTGACCAACTACTTCATCAACACCACAGCTTCGGTGAGCACTGGGACAGTGACTGCCATGGCGTGAGAGCATCGCCTGAGGCTTAACTCTGTCTCATCGGGAGCAGACGACCTGAGCCTCAGGCTGAGGGAGCTTGGAGGATGGAGGAGGGGGGGTGTGTGTGTGTGTGTCTGTGCCTGTGTGAACAGGTGTGCCCACCTCACGGAGCACCAGGCCCGAGCTCAGGTGTCAGCTCTCGTCTTCTGTTTTCCCGCCTCAGCCTTGCGCCCTCTTCCATCCACTGCTCTGCCTCAGAATGTTCTTTTCCAAAACACCAACTGGAACACATCTTCTCTCCTACTGAAGATATTTGATGGCTCCCTCTTCTTGTGGATGGAGCCCCAATTCCTCAGCATGGCTGAACTGTGTGTCCTGCAATGACAGAAGTCCACAGGAGGCAGATGGTGGCTGATGGAGCCAAGGCAAGGTGGTCCAGCCAAATCGTTGGAGGAGCAGGACCCCTAGACCTCAGGCCTCCTGAGACCAGAGACTCATGGCAGCCCTGCCTCCCCTCTCCAGGCTCTGCACAGCAGCCTCTTTCTCTGTTGGTGGAATGGCGCCCTCACGTGGCAGGGAGCTCACAGCCAGAAGATTCCTCCTCTGGAGCAGCCTGACCTTTCTCCTTAATCCTCCCCTGAAAACTCCCCAGGAAGGACTCTCCTGTTCAGGCTGAGTCTGAGCCCACAACTGACCAGTCACTGTGACTAGAAAGGTCAAGTCCTGTGTCAGACTGGGGGCTCCTGAGGGACCAGGTGGCAGGAGGAAGATGTCCAGCATGGGGTAGTGTCCCCAGTATGACAATGGGGTGCAGACCCCCACTAGGGGGCCACAAGGTAGCTGAGCTGCCTTCCCTGCCTGTCTGCCTCCATTCCCTCCGCATCAAACCTCTAACTGCCTTCAACCCGCCCCTCCAGCTGCAGCCCCCACCCTCAGGGCCCGGCCCAGCACTGCTCCCACCTCCCCTCCTGCTGCTAGACACAAAGACACACTGTAGCATCAACCTTGACAAGGACGCCCTCCCTCCAGGAGGCAGCTCCCTCGCCCCTTCTGTTCCTTTCTCAAATGTGGCCCTCTCAGTGAGACCCTCCCTGAACCCCAGCCTCCCCTCCCCCTCCTGCTTTATTTCCTCCTGGGCCCGCATGCCCAGCTAACCTACTCTCCTGCTGTTTATCGGGCTTATTTCCTGCTTCTGCCACTAAAATGTAAGCTCCACAAGGATAGGAGTGTTTGAACATTTTGGTCACTGTTATAGCCACTGTCATTTTTGAAGTAGAGCAGGTCCGTAAAGGATATTTGTTGAAGGAATGAATGAATGAATGAATGAGAACAGAGAGTGAATGGACAGTGGGGCAAAGTGAGGCTGGAACGGCCGGCCAGCCTGGAAGGTGTGTTGGGGTGATGGCCTCTGTCCTGGGAAGTGGCAGCCATCAGACTGTCTAACTATGTGATGGAACAGCCAGGCCACGTTTCCTCTTGGGGCGGATTAGAGGGAGGAGGGGGCAGGAGTGGACAAGCTGAGGCCATGGGAGGTCCTGGAGACGGATGACGGACAAGGGAGAAGTGGACGCACCAAGAGATGGCCAGGCAGGACAATCAGGAGACTCTGGGGGGCTTTGGCCATGGCGGTGGGGAAGGAGGAGAGGGAGGGGTCCCAGGTTCCTGGCTTGGTGGCTGGACCAGAGGAGAGGAGGGTCCTGGAGCCCACTGAGCTGTGGAGGCCGGTGAGGACATCTCAGGAGTTCAGGGTGAACCGCTGAGAGCTGGGGGCCTCTGAGGCCTTCATGGAGGGGACAGACAGACGCCCAAAGCAGAATTCTGGGCCATGAGTGAGACTGTGGGGTGGTCAGAGCACAGGCAGTGACGGACGGTGGGCAGGAGCCCGACAGGGGCAGGGTGGAGACGAGCCCCTTTATGGCAGGTAGAGGTGGACACGTCTGCAGGGGAGATGGAGCCTGCATGGTTGTAGCAGGACACGGGGAGTGTGACCTCAGGACCCTGGGGATGGCGAGTCTCAAGGAGGATGGAGCAGTTGTCCAGTGGTGCTGCCCTCAGGCCAGGCAGTGTGTAGGGGGTGAAGTGGGGTCAGAACACGTGGCCTCCAGGCTGCAGGGGCTGAGGGCAGCGGTGTCTCTCACACACTCCTTCTCCCGTCCTCTTCCAGCTCTTTGCCTTTATCACCACCCTGCTGTACATTCTCCACGCCTTCAGCAACTATTACCACTGAAGGGTCCGGGAGCCACGCGGCCGCGAGAAAGGCCCTTTCAGAACCTGGGTGATTGGCTCCCAAAAGTGATCTTCAACGTCTGCCACCTGGGTGATAATCAGAAGATCAACAAAAACGTCAATGGGATTGACAGACCATCTTTTCAGACTGAACGATGAAGCCACACTCTGGCACATCTGTTTGGACATTTTAATTCATTATGATGAATGTGAAAAACTTTTGTTTTGACGGAGGAGGGGGGATTCTTTTGCCTGGGAAAGTACCTGTCTCTTGGAATTATCTAACATGGAACTCCATCTTCCAGAAAACTAATTCCCGGCCTCGCCGTTGAGGCTCCCAGACCAGCCACTGTCTCCCCACCTGTGGCTTCCGGCTCAGCAGCAAGGTTCCCTGTGGCAGGTTTATGGGAACATCCAGCCTCACTTTCTTAAAATCGAAATGGTGCTGCCGACGCCTCCAGATCCAAAGATCCACGGACCTGCTCCTGCTCCAGGCTCTGCCTGTGCTCTGGAGAGTGATCCAGACCCCACCCCATCCCAGAGATGCTGACAGGGAGGAGCACACTGCCATCCCCCGCTCCACTTCCCTGCCCTTCCCTCCCCAGCTTTGGGATCCAAGGGAAATCTGTGTAAAGTCAATTCTGAGAGTAGATTTGTGGGGAAAATAAGTGATTGACTACAAAATTATCCGACAATAGGAAGGACCTTGGGGATGGGAGGAAAGGGTGGGACATGCTTCTCCATAAGTCAGGCCTCTCAGAGAACTATGGGGCTGCAGGACACCTGTGTCAGGCTTTCAAGTCCCCACCCCGTAAGGACTAGAGCAACTTTGTCCTCAGAAAAGACCATTGTAGCAGCGGAAGGACATGACTTCTACCCTCTCTAGGTCCTTCTGGCTGAGCTACAAATTAAACTGACGTGAGACAGAATAACAGGAGAAAATCAAATAAAACTTTATAACATGAATACATGGGAGAAACCCAGGACACTGGGCAACTCACCAAAATGGCCAAGCTGCCAGCTTAAATATCATCTTCAGCTCAAGACAAAGGAGGGTGTTGGAGGTAGTGGTTCAGAGCTTCAAAGAGGAGGAAGGCAGTTCACACGGAGATGGAAAAGCAAATGTTTGGTAGACAGAACATTGATAAGAGTGGGCTTAGCAAGGACCCTCATAGTCTACCAGTCCATCAATAAATACCTGGAATTATCTGTGGTGATGATCCATCCTGGGGACAGGGCTTTTATCTTAAATTCTTTGAGGCAGTTAGGGGGAAGGTCAAAGTTTCTTTCAGAGTCTTTTGTTCTTAAAAATAATCAAGCCAAAGAGATACATTTTGAGGCAGCCAGTTCTGATCCCCCATAGCATCAAGGAAGGAGGTAGGACGTCACGGGCAAGGATTCTCCTCTGGGCTCCTGTCACCACATGGGCCATCTTAGGAGGCCAGAAAGGACCCCACCCCAGGTCTGCGCTCTTCTGTGTGTTCCCACTCCCCTCCACCCCCTTGATTGGTGCCTGGGACCACTCAATGGCCTCATGCATGAGGGGCTCACAGAGGCCTGGACCCGCACGGGCATTTGCACTTTGGGGCCATTCTCAAGGAGAAGGCTGGCGTTGTGCGCACAGCAACACAACATGAGGTGCTTGGTTCAAAGTCAATGTTCTTCAATAGAAAGCTGTTGTCCTCACTGTCTGTGCTGGGTCTCCTGACCCAGGCCATTCGGGCACAGCCCCATAACTGCATGGGCCTGGTGATGTTTTGAAATGAAATAAGTTATTACGTGGAAGGGACTTACCATTTTTTCTGCTCCTGGTGGGGGTGGGGGCACAGAAAGTCACCAAACAGAAAACTCTGCTTTCTGTCTTTGACCACTCACTGTCTAATGCCCTGATATCTGGGAGACTTTTACTTTCCTGGTAAAGGGCTCAGACATAACTGGCTGCCTTAGACTGAGTTTCCTGGACACAGACTCCGAGACCGAGGCTGTGTGTGCAGGCTTACTGGGGAAGGCTCTTGGAAGATGCACCTGGGACAGGTGAGGGAGGCAGGACCGGGCAGAGGGGGGAGCTGGCCCGCAATGAGGTCACAGCTGAGGCCCCGGCCAATGAGCTGACCACCCCTGCAGCGTGTCTGCCTGAGGCAAGAGGGCAGAGCCTGTGTCCCCACATAGCTGCCGCTTCTAGGGCGGGGTTGTAATGCATCAGTGGTCACTGCTCTCCCCAGCAGCTGAGGGTCCATCAGCCTGAAGAGGTGATCTGGGCAGACACCACCCCACCCACTACACTGTCACCTCCTCTTTCTGCCTTGAACAAGGACATCACAGCCAGAGCTATCGCCAAGGAGATGGCAAAGATGTTAGCCGGACACTGATGGCTGTTGGACCAGCACCAGCTGCCTCCTTCCTCAGCCTCCGCATGGTGTAGAAAGATGGATCTCTGTTTAGTCCCTCGTGGTGAGCTTGCTAATGCAGCAGCTGAGGGCACTGCAACCTCAGAGGCGGGCTCCTTCCCACCTTCCCCTCCACATCCAACGCCTGGCCTCCCCTCAGGCCTGACCCCAACTCTTCCTCCTGCAGGATCTGGAATCCGTCTTCTCCCTACTGCCTCCCAGGTCCTCATCACTGGGAACCACAGGACCTGTGTCCCCAGAGCCAGGCACCAACTGCAGGAACACCTGGCCTGTCCCCCAGCCACAGATCAGATTCTGTCCCTCCCTGGCTCATATCCCTCACCACCCTCAGATAAAGTCCAAACCCCTTGGTAAGTGGCCACTCAGGCCTGAAATGCCAGTCTGGCCCCTGCCCATGTCCAGCTACATCCCTGCCCTGCCCCACCTGCCTCACCCTGCCCTGATCCCTCAGGACAGCTGCTGAGGCCACTCAGGAGTGGTGGACGCTCCTTTCCCTCCTCCTGGGGACATGAAGGCCCTGACCCTGTCATCTACATGAGAAACTCTAGTTCATCTTGCAGGATGCCTTCCTCATCCCCTGGGGTAATCATGGCCTCCCCCGCTGCCTCTGCCCCTGGGGCATGTGCTGTGTCCCGCTGTGCTGCCCCATGTGCTCTGGGGTCTCCCCACTGGACCAGGAGGTTTCAAGGGCAGGGGTTGGGCTCTTGGATGTTTTTATCATCCTTGCCCTTCCCTACCCTACCTGGCTGGGCCCCGCCATGCTCAGCTCTGAGTGCTCTGCCCTGAATGGATGACAGGGACAGGGACCTGAAAAGGCCACAGTCAGGCTGCAGGGACTGATGGCAGAGGTGACTCCTTAGCCCTCCAGGTCCTCACCTCCAGCCCACGCTCTGACATCCCAGGACAAAGGGCTGTTCTCTGCCCTGTTTCTTTTCCTCCTGGACTCCCGCGTGGCGGTTCACCTCCTTTCTCCCCAGAACCTCATCTACAGTGAGGAAGAGCCCAGCCGCCACCTCCAGGGCCCAGTGCCGCTCTGGTGGCTTTGGGGCCCCTCTGCAGGCAGCACGGTGGATGCTGGAGCTCCCTGGGCTGACAGCCACTTCCCAGTGCACCCTGGTCCTGGGCCAGCACAGAGCAGGGCTGACATAGGTGTCAAGTGTCCTTGGAGCCCTGAGGCCCGAGTGTCAAGGAGCAACTCTGAGGGAACTGCTACAACCAGGCCTCCGAAGTGTCAGGCTGGACCTGAGAGGCATGTGGATTTGGGTCCAGGGGGGCGACTGTGGCCTTCCAGTGGGACTGGGCGGGGGCCTCCTCACTCCTGTGTGGGGAAGGCTGGCAGTGGCTGCGGCAGCTCTTTTTAGGGTGCCCCTTCCTGGTGCCTTTGTTTCTTCACGTGGAGACCCACGCCCCCTCCAGGAGGAAGGAAGGGCAGGGCCGGATCCCTGGGCAGCTCCACCCAGCTCCCTGCCAGGCCAAGGGGGACGGTGGAGGGCGGCGAGGAGAGCGCAGAGGACGCTGCCCCTGCCTCTTCCAGCCATGTGAGCTCAGGCAGGGATGTCACTGCTCAAGACTCATGTCTTATCCATGGCCTGGGAGGCGTGGGTGTCCCTACCCTGGAACACCCAGTGCAGGCCCATCAGGACGGAGACGTGTCAGGTGGGGTGACGCCAGGGTGAAGGGGGCAGAGGCTCCTGTAGGTCCAGGGACAGTAGGTTCAGGTGTAATTCCACCAAGGTGTGGTAATGTCACGGTGCATTTACGTCAAGATTCAGCTGTGCAAGATTCAGAGACGTCAGGGGGCAGCTATGTCAAGGTGCCGAGAGGTTAAGGGGCGGCTACACCAGGACGTGGTCACGTTAAGGTGCATTTATGTGGAGTCGTCTCAGGGGGCAGTGGGGGTGGGGTGCCATGAGGTCCACATAGAAGCCGGGTCAGCAGGACGTTTGGGAGACTGTGAGGTGTGATGGTCACCTTGCCGCCCAAGCAGAGGAGCACACTCAGGGAGGTGACCAGAACCTCCTGGGCCTTGTGTCCTTCTCAACAACCTGTGAACTTGAGTTCTCTAAAAACTGAACACTGCCGATTTGGATTCCACACGATGATACATGTATAAGAAGGATGACACTCCCCATGTTAGCAGTAAATTAGTAATTTATATCAGTAGTTACAATAATAGCCAACATTCTCATAGGGCCTCGTAGGTCCTAAGCCCTCACATGGACATTTCTCCCTGGTCATCGGGATGTGTACCTGTGAGTAGATGTGGCAGGTGTTAGTGACACCCTCGCTGCCTCCCAGCAAGTGAGTGGGAAGTGCTGTTTTCTGGTGGGGGCTGCCATGCTGAGGGTAGGAGTGGGGCTGGCCCCAGGGCCAGGTCTCCAAGGGCCCAGGGATTCTCCCTGATGACTGGGGCTCCTAGGAGGCTCCAGCTCAGGGGCCGGGACAGGAGGGCTCCAGACACAGCCTCCCCCGTCCCCACCTCGAACCCGCATCTCCAGGGAGCTGGGCGTCCTTGGTCATGATTGGAGGGCACCTGAAATGTGAAGGAGCAGAGTAAACAGTGTTCGTGAATCTGAGGAGGGGACAACGCACAGAATCAGGGCCTGTGTCCCCTCCCCTGGGACCGAGTCTCAGAGCCTCTTTGACAATTTCCGGGCCCCTGCTCCAGGCCAGCTGGGCCCTGGGCACTGGAGGTCGAGATGAATAAGCAATGGCCTCTGCCCTCGAGGGGCTCGCAGACCCCTGAGAAGATGAAGCAGGGGAGCTGGAACGAGGCAGAGCGAGGTGCGGGGCATCTAGACGGACGCCCCCCGACCGCCATCCTCAGGCCCCCTGAGGCGTGAGGACCGTGTCACTGTCCTCCCTCTCCTCCATCTGATCATCGGCCAGAGTCTGTCCTCAGCCGGCACCTTTACTGCTGGGAATCTTGGGGTTTCCTAGAAGAGCCCAGTGTCACAGAACGTCATTTTCTTCTTTTGTCAGATGAAAGCCACTACAACTATAGCTGAATGTGAAATGTTTCTTGCACTTCTGTTAAATTCTTTCATGTAGAAGAAAGTGCAAAGCAAGAAAAGTCCATTTTAGTTGCAGAAGTTACAACACGGAGTTCACACACACTCGTGTGCACATGCACACTCAGCGTGGGGTGCTGCCCACAGTGGGGTCTCTGAGCTGACCTCGCACATGCAGACCCTGCCGGCCAGTCCTCTTCGGCTCAGGCCCTCGCAAAGGCTAGAGGAACAGCTGTCACCATCAGTAACTGTCACCGTGCGAATGGGTGGGAAGCTGCAGTGACCCCCTGTCAGGTTGTGGGGAAGCCCCTCTGCGTCTGGTGGCCCCTGATAAGGAGGGAGGAGAAGGGGCAGGTCAGGGAGGAAACCAGGGAGCCTGAGAGGATGGAGGAGGGCACGGGTGGGCCTCGCACAGCCTGGCATGTTTCCTCATTGCTTCTCAGTGGCTGGTTCCCAAGGCACCCATTCTGGCACAGCCGAGTCATCGTCGGTGCCCATGTCCCTGGGATGGAGTTCTGCGTCCTTGTTCGGTGTGGGCTAAGGGCTCTTGGACAGTGAGGGAAGGGACACAGCAGCCCAAGCTCATGAAGTGGATGACCGGTGGGGCCATGGTCAGGCCTAGGACTGAGCAGCCGAAGCCCACTTGGCCTGTGCTGCTGAGGGGAAGGCCCCGGGGATGAGGGCTCCTCCCCTGCTCTTCCGGCTCCTGGGTCCACAGGCGGCTGTGTGAGAAATGGACTAGCCACACCCCCCATGCGTTCCAGAGGAGGGCAAGATGAAGCAGGGAGTGAGTGGCCCCAGCTCAGGGGGCACCTTGTCTGCAAAGAGGGGGGATGCCCCCAGGAGGCTGCTGGCTCCCTCTGCCTGAAGTGCAGTCAGAGATGCCAAGGTGGGTGGATTCATCTGCCCAAGACCGACACCTCTGTGTTCAGTGCTGGATGAGGCCGGAGTGCTTTGCAGCCCTGGGTGGAAACACTGGCATGGCTGAAACCAGCCAGGCTCACAGGCGTCTCTTCCTGGTGCAGGTTAAATGGAACGTTTGCCTTTCATTTCACAAGCAGAGGTGAAATAATGCTCTAGAAACAAATTCACACTAAAGTGTAAATGGTAGATACAGGCCGGTCCTTCCTCAGCAAATGTTTACTGAGAGCCGATGGGCTGGCAGTCAGAGGCTCCATCCTGGTCAGTTCATCCTCTTTCTTGGCCTCTGCTGTGAGAATTAAGTGAGATAATGGCAACATGGCCTGGCACATGGTAGAACTTCCTTACATCTTACTTCCCAATCTTTTACACATCGTGGATCACATAGAAAATAATACAATTTTTTTCACATTGAGATAAACTGGGATAACTATGTGGGGCTTAGTGAAAAAATTCATTACATTATATACACATTTAATTATGATAAAAATAAATTTAGAAGTACTAGGGGAGATATTAAATGTGGGATTCTTATGAAACATCAAAATAAAGTCTGTTCAAAAAAATTTGCGCTCACCTTTTGTACACACCTTTTGGTGTACGTGTGTTTTTGTGAACTGGCTGCGGTCGATCCCTGACCAGGACTTTAGCTCGTGGCTCAGCGGAGTGAGTGGAATGGCCCCAGGTCTGCAGGTTGCAGGATGGTCACTGACCTCCCAGCAGGCGCCCACACGCCCATCTCAGAGCGACTGTTTGTGGGTTCAGAAGTGTGGACACCAGGGCCTGGGTGTCGAGGAGGAATCTCATTTCTGGAGTTTTATGCAGGTAACGGGTTAGAGACCTGAGACTCTCCGACTCTGGTGTGTAACTGCATGCTCGCTTTAGACGTGTGGATTTAGGCTGAAATCGAAGTTTGTAAACACTGTTGGATCATCTAAGACAACGTGAGGTTCATCATATTTCAAATTCAATATTTGAAATTAAAAGGCTCAAAATGACTTTGTTGTCACACCATTGAAGTACTTAAAAAGGAAAATGCATATTAAACTTAAAAAGGTAGTTAAAAATATGGGAAGGTATTTCCTTAATTAAGTTTTGAATGGAAACCAAATGTTAATCAAAGACCCATTGAAAGTGATTGCTGGCTGTCACTAGCAATGAATAATCCAAAAATATAATTAGAAGAGAATTGCATATACAATAGCATAAAAAAGAATAAAATATTTAGAAATAAATCTAAGTTAAAAAGTGCAAGTTGTACACTGAAAACATTGAAAGAAATTTTAAAAGACAAACAAATAGAAAGACATCCTGTGTTTCTGGATCAGAAGATTTAATATTGTTAGATGGCACCATTCCACCAAAGTAACCAACAGATTCGGTGCTATCCCTACCAAAATCCCACTAGTAGGTTTTTGCCAAAATTGGCAAACTGACCACCAAATTCATATGGAAACGCACAGGACCCAGAATAGCCAAAACAATTTGGAAAAAGGAAAACAAAGTAGGAGGACTCGCATTTCCCAAATTCAAAACTTAATACAAAGTACAGTAATCAATACAGTGTGGGACTGGCAAAAGGTTAGACATACAGATCACAGGAATGGAATTGAAAATCAGAATTGCACCCTCACGTTAATGGTCTATGGATTTTTTTTCTTTAATCACTTTATTCAGGTCACATTGGTTTACAGCACTGTATAAATTTCGGGTGTGCATTATTCTAAATCAGTTTCCATATAGACTGCCTCGTGTTCACCACCAATAGTCTAGTTTTTATCCGTCACCATACTGAGGTGCCCCTTTACCCTTTTCACTCTCCCAGCACCCCTTTCCCCTCTGGTAACCACCGATCTATTCTCCTTGTTCACATGTTTGTTTGTTTATCTTCTACATATGAGTGAAATCATAAGGTGTTTGTCTTTCTCTCTGACTCATTTTGCTGAGCATAATACCCTCAAGGTCCATTATGTTTTGCGAATGTCATAATTTTGTCTTCTTTATGGCTGAGTAGTGTTCCATTGTGTATCTATACCACATCTTCTTTACTCATTCATTGTTTGATGGGCACTTGGGTTGCTTCTAATTCTTGGCTCTTGTGAATAATGCTGCTCTCTGATCACATGCCCAGTTGGGTGAGCAGTGTAGGATAGGTTGCAGAAAGACCAAAGAAAAGACCCAGAGGTGGCAAAAGAGACACCTAGGTTCATTGGGAGTTAATGACAGGGAATGCCCAGTGGCAGCTGGCTGGACAGAAGTGTGTACCCACAACCTCGGGTGGGGAGGGTTTGCCTGTATAGGCAGGGGCACAAAGGCTATGTGCTTGCCAAGAGGGGCTGCCCCTGGTATGGCCAGTGTTCCCAGGAGCAGTAGCTCACGTGGAGGGGCTCTGTGTTCCTTTAAGACGTGATGTTATTTGAGTGAGATAAGGTAAGATCCAGGCTGGCCAGGCCCTGGATCATTACAAATCCCAGCAGCGGGACGTCCTGCCCAGAAAGTTGGTGTCCTGCCCAGCAGGGGGCCAGAAGGACACAAGACTGTTAAAGGGCACGCAGGCTGATGAACCTACAGCTGCGATGACCATAGGGGTGCATGCATCTTTTTGAATTAGTGTTTTCATGTTCTTTGGATAAATACCCAGAAGCTGAATAGCTAGATCATATAGGATTTCCTTTTTTAATTTTTCTTTTTTTTTAAAGATTGGCACTTGAGCTAACAACTGTTGCCAATGTTTTTTTTTTTGAATTCTTCTCCCCAAAGCGCCCCAGTCCATAGTTCTATATTCCAGTTATGAGTGCCTCAGGTTGCACCATGTGGGACGCTGCCTCAGCATGGCCTGATGAGCGGTGCCAGGTCCACCCCCGGGATCCTAACCGGCGAAACCCTGGGCTTCCAAAGCAGAGGGCACGAGCCTAACTACGTGGCCACAGGGCCTGTCCTTCTTTTTTTATTTTTTGAGAAATCTCCGTTCTATTTTCCATAGTGGTTGCAGCAGTTTGCATTCCCACCTGCAGCACATGAGAGTTCCCTTTTCTGCACATCCTCTCCAACACTTGTTATTTCTTATCTTGTTAACATTAGCCATTCCGATGGGCGTGAGGTGACAGCTCATTGCGGTTTTGATTTGCATTTCCCTAGTAATTAGTGATGTTGAATACCTTTTCACGTGCCTGTTGACCATCTGTCTATCTTCTTTGGGAAAATGTTTAGATCCTCTGCCCATTTTTAAATTGGGTTGTCCACTTTGTTTTTGTTGTTGAGTTGTGTGAGTTCTTTATACATTTTGGAAACTAATATGGTCAATTGATTTTTGACATGAACGCCAAGACAATACAGTGGGGAAAGAATCATCTTTTCGACAAACGGTGCTGGGACAACTGGGTATCCACACGCCAACGAATGGAGTTGGACCCTACTTCACACCAGATACAAAAATTAACTCAAAATGGATCAAAGACTTAAATGGAAGAGCTGAAACTACTGGGGCCAGCCCTGTGGCCTAGTGGTTAAGTTCACGCACCCTGTTTCGGCAGCCCAGGGATTCACTGGTTCAAATCCTGGGTGTGGACATGGCAAAGCTCATCAAGCCACGCTGAGGCGGCGTCCCACATGCCACAACTAGAAGGACCCACAACTGGAAATACACAACTATGCACTGGGGGCTTGGGGAGAAAACGGAAAAATAAAATTTTTAAAAAGAGCTAAACCTACTGAAGTCTTATGAGAAAACATAGGACTAAATGTTTGTGACCTTATTAGGCCATGGGTTCTTAGATATGACAAAAGGAAAACAAAGAAAAAAATAAACTAGACATGATAAAAATTAAAACTGTTTATGCTTCATAAACACTGAAAAGACACTGAAAAGAGTAAAATGACAACTCACAGTTGAGAGAAGATATTTGTAAATCATATATCTGTTAAGGGATTGCTCATTGTGTCAGGGCATCTGTGGGATATTTTAGGGCAATGGGACTATAACTATGGGAAATTTAGCCAAGATCTATCCCTGCTGCTTCTCTGTTGACAGCCCAGTTTTTCCTGCTCTGACCCCTGAAAAGATATGTGGCCCCTCGTGGTGAATTATTGCAGCCTTCATGCTGTGGTCCATCCAGTCAGACCCCCATACCCTGTACCCGCTGTTGAAATCACTGACTCCATCCGGTCAGCAGCCAGTGACTACTCTGCTGTTGTGGATTTGGATGGTGTGTGCTATTCAGCGCCTATTTCAGTAGCCTCCCAGCTGCAGGGTGCCCGCCCCTCTGTGGAGTAACTGTGTTTTCTCATTTTCTGTGTTCTTGATGCTCTGGCATCTGAGGTCTTGCTGATAAGGAGAGATGGCCCCTCCCAGGGCCAATTCTTAGAGATACAGACAACTCACTTGCAAACTCCTCAGTCCAAAGCCCGTGTCTCCCACCCCTCCTCTGCCTGCCTCTCACCCTCCAGAAGCCAGCATTCCTCTCCCTCATCCCCAGGGCCAGGACAGGACACCTAGGGCCACCGCTCTGCCCCAGAGCCTTCGGAAATGACTCAAAGCAGCTCATCCTCAGCCTGCTCGCCCCGCCCTGCCTGCTCCTTCCTGGGAATCCACAACAAGGCTCCTGCTCCCTCTGCCCCCTCACTGACCTTGATGCCTCCCCACGTGACCCCTGTGCTGGGGTGTGCCCCTCTTCCTGGGACCGTGAGCTGCAAACTGCCTTTTCAGTGGCATCTGAACACTGAGCTGTTGGCCGCACCAGACCTGAATAATCATAAAATCTACATTTTAAAACACTCCAGAGGACACAATGCACCTTTTCTGGGCCACTCAGGGGTCCCTCCATAGCTCTGCCACTGCACAGTCTTCCAGGCGAGATCTTACCTGCACCCCCTTTGCCCAGGAGCACAGCTGTGACGTTACAGGGATGACGTCCTCCTCCAGGGAACTGTGTTTAATGCTTCATTGAGGACACACAGTCCAGCATCCTTTAGTCCACTTGAGCCCTGGAGGCAACAATTCCTCACTGACAAATTCTGCTTAATTTCACTAGCGCTGCTCCTTACAAACCAGTCCTCTTTCTGTGGGGCTTTCACCAACCAAAGGCTCTGGAAGCTTCCAGATGACCATCAACAGGTGCTCCTGCCAGGGCTCTAGAATCTCCTTCCCTGCGGAGGTGGGCACAGCCTCTCCTCAGGCACCTGGGGTCTCTGGGCGGCCTGTGCTGCCCCGCAGGTGCCCCTGGGCTTCTGAGGCAGAGCCTGCCCTTCTCAGCTCGGTCTGCCCACAGTGGAGCACCAATGGCTGACCACGTCCCAGGCTCTCCTGCACACAGAGGCCCTCACGGACCTGAGCCTGTGACCCTCTGCACCCAGCTGCTCTCGGGTCATGACAGCAGCACCCCACAAACTCAGCACAGCTACAGAGGCCTCCTTGATCTAGGATGGAGCCACCCCTGGGCCCTCTGCATATTCCCTCTGCAGGACGGGGAGACGTCCCCTGTCCTCAGTCCCTTGCTGGATGCTTTTTATCTATCCAAGATCAGTTTTGTGTTCACCATCAACAGAATGTAAATTTTGCAAAACACCAGTGCACCAGATGCTTTCTGACTGAGGAACAGTCGGGAAGCACTAAGTCTCAGAAGGTGCCGTGGAGCTTACAGGGGCCCAGGTCCTGACCCAAATCTGGGTCTTGAGCAAGAAAGAAGGCAAGATGGGGATGGAGGTAGGTAGGCTGCCTCCAAGGTCAGCCCCAAAGGAGAGACTTTGTTGCCAGCCCATGTCTGTGTCCTGCAACTCCTGTGTCACAACAACTGTATAGGTGCCATGACAGCCAGTAAGAAAGGATCATTCATTCACTCACTCATTCATTCACCCACTCACACCTTGGTTATTCACTGACTCACTCACTCATTCACTCACACACTCATTCATTCCCTCACTCACTCATTCACGGACTCTGTTCTTCACTTGTTTATCAAACATCATGCTCCAGTCCTTAAGGCTAGAAAGATGATAAAGTTGTTCCTTCCTTGAAAAGCTCCAAGGCATGTTCCATGGGTTAGTAAATAATAAATATAGAAAAAATGTTGTATGAATAAATTGCCTTGAGAGGTCTGGGAAGGAGCTGCCCTAGGGGGTGCAGGAAGGAGAGGTATGGGGGCTGCACAGGTGGTACCCAGGTCAAGAGGCATCAAATGGAAGAGAGGGTGGAAAGTGAATGCACAGACACAGTGAAGGGCAGGAAAGCTCTGGTCGCCGTGCAAAAACACACAGACATCACTTCTAGGGCACAATGAGTGCACACTGAGGGAATTCTGACGGATCTCCAAGGGAGAGGAAATGGGCAACAATAGAGAAAATAATGATGTTGATGGAAGATGTAAGAAACTAAGGCAGCCTCATGTAAGCAGTGAAGATCATGAGCCAGACTGTAGATGATTCAGAACGTGGTGCCTCCTGACCCCACTTCCAGACCCAGCATCTCCATCCCAGGACGCTGTGGTGGGTGCTGGCTCCGGAGAGCTCAGCAGCAAGTGCGAACTGCAGATTAATTCTCATTGGTATGAATGAAATGACCAGTTGCACTTTCTGAACTAGGCTGACTTCCAGTTTCTCAAAGGATCTCACCGTATTGCCTTAGGAGATGCATTGACTCACCCAACAGCTGTTTGTGGAGGGCCTTCTCTGTGCCAGTGTTATTCCAGGATGGGGAACAAGGCAGGCCTTCCAGAGGGTGAGCGTTCATTAAACAAGTAAATATTGAACAATTTTCAATAGAAGAAAGTGCCATGAGAAGTGATCAGGGGACACAATAAGTGATGTGGGGAGGAAGGGGCTTCTGGGGTGGGCGTGGTAGGGAAGGTCTCTCTAAGAGATGCTCATATGACTGAGTCCTCCAGGAGGAGGGTTTCTGGGTGGAGAGAGCACAAAGGCCCTGCCACAGGGACAGGCTTCCTCTGTCTGAGGAGTGGAGAGGAGGGGCGATGAGACCTGAACAGCCCAACAACCGAGATGAGGCTGGGGCACAGGGGCAACCAGGCAGCGCTGTGGAGGAGAGGCCATCAGAAGGCGTGAGCACGGGCTTGAAGTGCCCTGAGCATAGCTCGAGAAGGCTCCTCCAGACCTGCAAAGAGACTGCCCAGTGGCCACAGCCAGGGAGGCCTCAGGCTTGGAGCAGGGCAGTGAGGGAGAGGAGAGAATGGACGGACGGGTGAGATCTTTTGGAGACTCCCCGGGCTTTGGTGCGGAGCTGATGAGAGGAATCATGCTGCCCAATAGGTGTCCGCAGGCCCGGGTTAGAGCAGGAGAGAGGCGCCTTCCAGTTCACTCTCACTCCTGCTTCCTAGGGCTCCATACACCCTGCATTCCCACCATCCTTTTCCTGCCCCAACCCCTGCCCTGTGCAGAGTCCCAGGTTCTCCTCCTGCTTGTTCAAGAGCCGGGCCCTCTTCTCCATGCTGTTGACACTGCTGATCAGACCACAGCTGACGAAAACAAACCTGACTCATTATGTTTCTCTACTGGATGCCCTGGCACACAGAACCCAGAACAGGGAGCTAAGAACTGGATTCCCTTCTGGCCCCTGTGGGTGTTTGAATCAAGGGTTGCAAGGTTTTTGGTGGCTGACCACCATATTTTTCCTGCTTTCCAATGCAGGAACAACTTGGTGACCACAAAGACCATAACAACATAGAAATACGCATTGACAGGAACAAAACAGTCAAGAAAAGAAAGCATAAATTGCTCTAAGGCTGTATTAATACAAGTGAAGCAGCAATTGAAACCCATGGGAAACTCAGGGTGACTCTTGTGATATGGTGACCTTTCTCAAAGTTGTAAGAATTATAACCAGCCTCATGGGTGTGTGCAGACCTAGCAGTGGGCGCTTTAGCCTGAAACTCCTCACCAGACAGATTTCTTAGCGAAATATTGATTTAGGGCCTCAGAAAACTCTAGTACCAAGCTTATCATTTGTGAACACAACCTTAGCAGTGCTTAGAAGGTCCCTGAGGAGTTGCTCCATGAGGTGCCTTCAAGGTGTCTGGAAAGTCCAGGGAGCCAGCTGTCCTTTGCTTGTCAAGAACAACAACAATCAAGAAAGATTCAGGGGAGAATCTTTGTCAGTTCTTGGCCTGTGGGGAGCAGCCTGACAGTTCCCCAGGGGCCCCCATATTTGAGCCGATCTCTTCATTCTATGGTGTGAATGCACTCCTGACCACCCCTCCCTCACTCAGAACTGAGTGCCTGAGCCAGGGGATTTCAGGTTGTAAGTAGCATCAAATTATGGTGAGAAAACTATTCCCTTTTCAAATGTTTTTGGTAAATCGTTCTCTTTATTTACTGATTGGTTCAAAGGAAACTCAAAATGTACAAAATAGTGTATGGAGGAAGATAATTTTTCTGTCCACCCCTCTCTCCCCCAACCACCCACTTGACCTCCCAGGAGGCAGCTGTTGCCACCACTTTCTTGCACATGTGTCCAAAATATCCCAGGCATCTAAATGTAGGTTCAAGAGCAGGAGTCTGGACAGTTCAGTGAATGTTGCTGGGACAATGACCCATCATCTGAAGAAATGAATTGTATGTGTACCTTCACAACACGCAAATGTCAATCCTATGTGCATTAAAGTCCAAAATGAGAAAAGGAAGGCCATGATCTTGGGATAGGAAAGAATTTCTTAAGACACAGAGAGCACAAACCATAGTAGAGAAGCCTGATAAAGTCTACTTCATTCAAAACAAATAAACAAACTTGTGTGCCAGAAGTCACAGACTGGGGAAAGACATAATGAAGAGGTATAAATATCACCTCAGACCCCTCAGATTGACAAAATTTAAAGAACTTGACAATATGAGGTGTTGGAGATGTGGAGTGACAGGATCCCTACCCCGGGGGAGGGAGAGTCAAGTCAGCCCACTCCACAGAGAGCTGCAGATGAGGCTGGACGCTGAGGGCTAGTGGATCTCATCCTTCTCCTGCTGTCATTGGATCTGTATATGCACACATTCTCAGGCCCCAGTTGAGACCCTGGCGTGGCCACAGAATCTTCTGGAATGTAATCCTGTTGTTTGGTTTTCTTGGTATCTATTTTCTAAGCTCCTTGCTATATATGGTAAGTGGTGTTATATTTCCATTTATGAAGGTGACAAAATTTCCACGTAAAAAGATACAGTTGCTGATCAGAGGATTCTGGGAAGATGGAGGAGTAGGAAGCACCAAGAATATTGTCTCCCCACCTGAACAACAACTGCACTGGTGGAATCCATCTGATGTAACTATTTTAGAACTCTGGAATCATGAAGGCCTGCAAGTTTCAAAGAAAGATTTCAATACCCTACACACAATAATGGATAAAATGACCAGACAGAAGATAAGTAAAGAAATAGAGGACATAAATGACACAATAAACCAACCAGATCTAATAGACACACACAGAACACTCTAGCCAACAATAGAATACACACTCTTTTAAAGCACACACAGGACATTATGCAGCATAGGCCATATATTAGGCCACAAATTAATTCTCAATAGATTCAAAGAGATAGATATTATACACAGTATCTTCTCTGACCACAACACGATGAAGTTAGAAATCAGTAACAAAAGGAAACTGGAAAATTTACAGAATTGTGGAAATTAAACAGTACACTTTTAAACAATCAGTAGATCAAAGAAGAAAGACATCACAATGGAAATTATAAAATACTTAGAGATGAATGAAAACTAAATCACAACATACCAAAAATTATGGGTTGCAGCAAAAGCAGCACTAAGGAGGAAAATGTATAGCTGTGAACACTTACATTACAAAAAAAGAAAGATCTCAAATCAACAACCTAACTTTACAACCTAAGGAACTAGAAAAAGAAGAACAAACTAAACTCAATGTTAACAGAAAGTAAGAAATAATGAGCATTAGAGCAGGAATAAATGAAATAAGGAATATAAAAGCAATAGAGAGAATCAATGAAGCCAAAAGCAGTTCTTCAAAAAAATCAACAAAATTGACAAACCTTTAGATAGATGGATTAAGAAAAAATGAGAGAAGATTCAAGTTATTAAAATCAGAAAGGAAAGTGGGGACATTACTTCCAAAATACAGAAATAGAAAGGATTATAACAGGTTACTATGAACAACTGTACACCAACAAACTGGATAACCTAGATGAAATGGACAAATTCATAGAAATATAGAACCTACCAAGACAGAATCATGAAGAAATAGAATATCTGAATAGTTTATGACTAGTAAGGAGATTGAATCAGTGATCAAAAATATCCCAACAAAGAAAAGCCCTGGACCTGATGGCTTCACTGGTGAATTCTACCAAACATTAAAAGAACTACTACCAATTCTTTTGAAATTTTCCAAAAAATTGAAGAAGAGGAAACATTTCCAAACCCATTCTATAAGGTCAGCATTACCCTGATATCAAAACCAGACGAAGATAGCATAAGAAATCTACAGACCAATATCCCTTCTGAACATCGTTGCAAAAATCCTCAACAAAACACTAGCAAACTGAATTCAGCAGCATATTAAAAAGGTTAGACACCATGACCTACTGGGATTTACTCCTGGAATGCAAGGATGGTTCAACATCTGAAAATCAGTCCTTGTAACACACTACATTAACAGAACGAGGGGGGAAAAACCCCATCATCATTACAATCAATGCTGAAAAAGCATTTGATAATATTTAACACCCTTTATTGATTAAAAAAAAAAACACTCAACAAACTAGGAATAGAAGGAATTGCCTCAACATAAAAAAAGCCATATATGAAAACCCAAGGTGAACATCATACTCAATGGTGAAACACTGAAAGCATTTCCTCAAAGGTCAGGAATAAGGTAAGGATGCCCACTTTCATTGCTTCAATTCAACATAGTCCTGGAGAATCTAGACAGAACATTTAGACAAGAAATAGAAATAAAAGGCATTCAAATTGGAAAGGAAGAAGTAAAATTATATGTTTGTAGACAACATGACCTTATATGTAGAAAACCCTAAAGATTCCACCAAAAAATTCTTAGAACTAATGAAGGAATTCAGCAAAGCAGTAGGATACAAACTCAACACACAAAAATCAGTTGCATTTCTATACATGAGCAATGAAGGATCTGAAAAGGAAGTTACAAAAACAATTCCATTTATAACAGCATCAAAAAGAATAAAATACTTACGAATTACCTTAACTAAGGAGGTGCAAGAACAAAAACTACAAAACACTGTCAAAGAAATTAAGGAAGACGTAAAGAAATGGAAATCCCACGTTCATGGATAGGAAGAATTGATATTATTAAAATGTCAACACTACCCAAAGCAATCTCCAGATTCCATGCAATTCCTATCAAAATCCCAATGACGTTTTTATAGATATAGAGAAACCTATCCTAAAATTCATATGAAATCTCAAAAGACCTTGAATAGCCAAAGTAATCTTGAAAAAGGAGAACAAAACTGGAGGATTCACACTTCCTGATTTCAAAACTAAGTGCATAGTAATTACAGTAATCAGAGTACTGCAGTGTTGGCATAAAAACAGACATATAGAACAATGGGTAGAATATAGAGCCCAGAAATAAACCCTTTCATATATGGTCAAATAATTTTTGACAAGGGTGCCAAGATCGATGTGGAAAGGACAGTCTTTTCAACAAATGGTGCTGGGGTAACTGGATATACACATGGGAAAGAATGCATTTGGACACTTATCTAACACCACATACAAAAATTAACTCAAAATGGATCAAGGATCTAAATGTAAGACACAAAAGCCTTTGAAGAAAACATACAACAAAAGCTTCACAAAATTAGATTTGGCAGTGATTTGTTGGATGGGACCCCAAAGGCACCAGCAAAATGAGAAAAAAAATAGACAAGTTGGACTTCACGAAAATTAAAATAATTTGTACATCAAGAGACACTATCCATCGACTAAAAAGGCAATCCACAGAATGGGAGAAAATATTTGCCAATCATATATCTGACAAGAGATTAATATCCAGAATATAGGGAGGATACCTAAACTCAACAAGTGAAAAGCAAACAAGCTGATTCAAAAATGAGCAAAGGACTTGAATAGACATTTCTCCAAA
>NC_060271.1:61538372-61572500 GCF_021613505.1 Equus quagga
AAAGGAGGATCCCACAGGGGTGGGGGGACTGTGCCCTGGTATGCCTGTTGGGTGAAGCCACAGAAACACTAGAGAGTCTAAGCTGGGGGCCTCCCCTGGATTGCAGGCAGATTTTCAGCTTTAGGACTTGTAGGAGAAAAGTCAGTACTACTGTCTAAATTAAAATAAAGCAGAAAACTACTCGAGTGTGATACTTGTTAAAAAATACAGTCAAAATACATGAACAGACATTTCTCCAAAGAAGATATACGAATGGCCAATAGGCACATGAAAAGATGTTCATCATCGCTGATCATCAGGGAAATGCAAATCAAAACTACATCACCTTACACCCATTAGAATGACAAAAATATCTAAAACTAATAGTAACAAATGTTGGAGAGATTGTGGAGAAAAAGGAACCCTCATACACTGCTGGTGGGAATGCAAACTGGTGCAGCCACTATGGAAAACAGTATGGAGATTCCTCAAAAAATTAAAAATAGAACAATATTAAAAAAATTATAAAAATAGAACGTAAAAATACGACCCAGCTATTCCACTACTGGGTATCTATCCAGAGAGCGTGAAGTCAGCAATTCCAAAAGTCCTATGCACCCCAATGTTTATTGCAGCATTATTTACAATAGCCAAGACATGGAAGCAACCTAAGTGCCCATCAACAGATGATTGGACAAAGAAGATGTGGTATATATATACAATGGAATAGTACTCAGCTGTAAAACAGAACAACATCATCCCATTTGCAACAACATGGATGGACCTTGAGGGAATTATGTTAAGTGAAATAAGCCAGTTAGAGAAGGATAATCTCTGTATGACTCCACTCATATGAGGAATTTAAACCTGTGGACAAAGAGAACAGATCAGTGGCTACCAGGGGAAAGGGAGGGGTGGGGGGCAGGCACAAAGGTTGAAGGGGTGCACCTACAACACGACTGACAAACAATAACGTACAACTCAAATTTCACAAGATTGTAACCTATCAACTCAAAAAAAAAAAAAGTTTAAAAAAAATACAGTCAAAATAGAGGAAAGAAATTGTGGTCCAGAAACAAAAACCCAGCAGCAGAGGGTAGTAGAAGGACGTGGGGAGGGGGAGTCCTCCCACCCCAGAAGCACAGGGCCACTCCCCCTAAGAGAAGGGCAGGAATCTGCTCTAGGAGGCCCTTTCTGCCCCTTGGATTCAATGCAGATCGGGCCCAGCGCCGCCTCCACCGCCCTCCTTGGGCGCTGAAGAGGCTGAGAGAAGCCTCCTCCCCTCAAAGAGACACAAAGCTCCAGCACTGAGAGGAGCGGACTGTGGGTGCAGAGTTCCAGGCGCGGTCTCAGAGAAGTCCAGAGGAGAAGGGGTGGTGGCCAGAGCTGGTCCCAACAGCGCCCCTGCAGACCCCCAGCCTGCAGCTGCGGGCAGGACTAGGACCTCGTCCCACCGTGAGCCCAGACGCAGAGGTTGCTCATATTAACGCACACAGCGAAAGATGAAAGCGACCCAACTGCAATTCTAACCTTAACCTTAACCCTAACCCTACTTAAGAAAAGGTAAAGCAAGGTTGACCCAAGCGGTGTCGCAGTGGGGAGTTTTGGTAGCCTAGTTATCGACCTTTATCATTCTTAAGGGATGGTGATCCCCTGAGAAAAGGGCAAGGCATGCGAAGCGATTTGTCAAAGTGGCTTCTCCCGCTCCCCACGGGAGATGGTGCCCTCGGAGGTGGGACCAGGAGTCAGATCCCCGCCCCAGCTCGGCAAGCCCGCTGCCCGCCCTCGGGTGGTTCAGGGTGGCGCCCGAGGCAGTCTGGCCGGGTCCCTTGGGGCGCGCAGGGCTGGCTCACCGGGGCGGGGCCGGCAGTGGCCCGAGCTCCTCCCTCCTGGGTCCAGGGCGTCACTGCTCTTAATCCGCGCGGGGGGGACCGGGTCGCTGGGCTCCGCGGAGCAAACCAGCTGTGAGTGCGGAGCCCGTAGCTCTGTGCGTCTGCTTCAGAGGCCACGCCAGCACGCAGGCATGACCCTGCTCAGTACCTTCGAAGTCTTAATCCCCTGCCAGGATCTCCTCTTCATCTTGCAGTTTGTGAGTGGCTGGGGAGTCTGAGCTGGGGAGGGGGCGGGGTTGGCCATGCAGCCAGCTATCATGGGGGCTCTGCACAGCCCTCCAGGGCGGATCTACAAGTTTCTGGGTTCAAGGAGCATGGGGATAGCGGGGCCCGCCGGGGTGAGGAAAGTTTCCCCCACCCCAGTCATTTGGCTCCTTCTAGACCAATGACAATGGGGAAAACAGTTTCCAGGATTTAGGTGCAAAAACCAAATTCGCAGATGGGTCAGAGGTGAGAAGCCGGCCAGGGTGCATCCGTTGCGCGCCGGTTCCGAAGCTGTGCTCAGACCCGCTTCGCATGGGCCCAGAGGAAGCCCTTAGGGGAGAGTGACGTCCTTGCAGAGGTGCCCAGCTTTGTCCAGGGTAGGATTTCGTTTACAAAAATCAGCAAAAGAAGCCTGAGCATCACCAAGCGAGGTTTGGGGATTGGGTTGGTGTAGGAGGAGCTGAATCTGGAGTATTCTCTTCTGGCATTTGAAGGTTTCCAGGGAGAGAATGTGTTTTCCACAACTTTGATATGGAAATAATACAACAGACCATCTTGGAGCCTGCCCTGTGGCCCAGTGGTTAAGTTCCTGCGCTCTGCTTTGGCGGCCCAGGGCTTCACTGGTTCAGATCCTGGGCGCAGACATGGCACCACTCATCATGCCAGGTTGAGGCAGCGTCCCACATGCCACAACTAGGAGGACCCCCAACTAGAATATAAAACTACGTACTGGGGGGGATTTGGGGAGAAAAAGCAAGAAAAAAAAAAAAGGTGGACAACAGTTGTTAGCTCAGGTGCCAGCCTTAAAAAAAAAAAAAGACCATCCTTTGCTCAGCCACAGTCATTCTGCCCTGTGTGTGGAGTGAGGGGAGGGGGCTGGAAGTGGTCTGTACCTTGGCTGACCTTGAGCAGTCAGAAGGCATCTGTACCTGTGGTTGTTCTCTCCTGAGGCTGGCACCACACAGCTCTCCAGGTGGCTGCAGGAAAGCACTTCCTACCCTGGGCTCCTGGTAAAGTGCTCACTGTGTGGTGAGTCTGCAGACCTCCCTCGGCCTGAGCTCCCCAGAGGCCAATGCCCCTTATCTGGGAGGGGCTGCTGTGTGTGTTCTGTGGGTGCTGAGCTTTGTAGCCACAGAGACTGCTTTCCCGGCACCTCCACAGGAGAAGAGTTGGTTGGAAAAGAATTTGTCCAAACCTGACTGTTTAAAAACAGGACCCCAGCTTCTTCTTGCCTGATTGGAGGCGGGAGGGTGTGATCAGCACAGGGAGCAGGCTCTGTCATCCATGGAGGGTTTGGGGAAACGGCTAAGGGGACCGAGGTCACCTGGTGGCCCCGTATCACTGCATTTGTGAGGGTTGAGTTGAGCTCACACCTGGGTGTATCCAGAGTGACATCAAGTCCTGGGGCCCACCAGGGTCAAGGAGGTGGCATCTAGAAGAAACCCTGGACACCACTGTGCCCAGCCCCACGATGTATAGATAGGGACACCCAGGCCCAGAGTGGGGAGGGGATTGCACTCACTGCAACACTCTTTCCCCAAGTGGCTCCTCTGGGTGCATCTATTCAGCACTTGGCCTGTGCTTGCCCGAGGCTGGACGTCTGAAGATGAGCGCACAGCACCCAGGACCCGGGATGAGTGGTGGTGGTTCCATCGGAGGCCACTGTGTTTACAAAGGCAGATTCATGACCAAAACAGATGGTGGCTGATGGTGAGGCGTGATGGCCAGAGAGATTTGTTTTTTTTTGAGGAAGATTATCCCTGAGCTAACATCTGCTGCCTGCCCTCCTCTTTTTGCTGAGGAAGCCTGGCCCTGAGCTCACATCTGTGCCCATCTTCCTCTACTTTATATATATATATATATATATATGCCTACCACAGCATGGCTTGCCAAACGGTGCCATGTCTGCACCCGGGACCTGAACAGATGAACCCTGGGCCGCTGAAGCGGAACGTGCACACTTGACCGCTGCGCCACAGGGCCGGCCCAGGCAGAGATTTTTAAGCAACAAAAGTTCTTCTTAGTCTCTCTTCAATTTTCCTATCGTGGGGCTTCCTCTGCTTTTGTAGCTGTTTGGGGAGCATTGTGACAAGAATCATGAGAGAGGGTGTTAGGTGGAGACAGGGGGAATCCCCCTCCACCAAGTGAAAGGAGAGAGCAGGGGGTAGGGAACCTCAGAGCCCTGGATTAGTGGAGATTTATTCCTCCAGGGCGGTTTTGTGACCTGCGATGGTAGGGACTTCTAGAGGAAATAATTCTCCTTTGTCCAGTCCACTTCCCTCTCAGCTGTCTTAGAAGTTGTTTTTTCCCTCCACTTCAGCTCTGTCTGCCCAGAAGCTGACTGACCCCCCACCCCCACTTCCCGAGAGATGCTGGATGCCTCAGCTGTCGCCTCCAATCTCTTTCCTCCTCTCTAGATTGGGGGTGGCTCCCAGGGAGCAGGGAGAACAGGAAGAAGGCAGACACCAGTCCTTTACGTTTCCTGAGCACACTTTGTACATACGAAGCTGCATGTGCTTGGTGTGTGAAAGAGCAGAGAATGAAAGGGCCTGAGGAGGCGCTGGCCACTCTGGGAGAGTTTTTTTAAATTATGGACCATTACAACACAACAACAAAAAGATAAACAAGCCAGTTAGAAAATGGGAAAGAACTTGAATAGACGTTTGTCCAAAGAAGATATAGGAATGGCCAATAAGCACGTGAAAGATACTCAGCATCATTAGTCATTAGGAAAATTAAATCAAAACCACAATGAGGTACCATTTCAAATGAAATCAGGTTAGCTATTATCAAAAAACTGGAAAATAGCAAGTGTGGGCCAGGATGTGGAGCAATTGGAGCCCTCACACATTGCTGGTGGGAATGTGAAATGGTACATCTGTTGTTGAAATCAGTTTGGTGGCTCCTCAGAACAATTATCCTATGACCCAGCAATTCCACGCCTAGGTTTATAACCAGAAGAGTTGAAATCAGGGACCTGAACAGGTACATGGACATGCGTGTTCATAGCAGCTCTATTCACAGTAACCAGCAGGTGGAAACAGCCGAAATGTCCTGTCAATGGATGAATGGACAAACTGTGACATATTCGCACAGTGGAATATTATGCAGCCCTAGAAAGGGAGGAAGCACTGAGACATTCCACACAGTTGGAAACACTGAGCTGAGTAAAAGGAGATAGACACAAAAAGTCACATATTGTGTGATTCCATTCACGTAAAATATCCAGAATAGGCAAATCCACAGAGACAAAGCGCAAACTGGTGGTTTGCCAGGGGCTGGGAGGAGAGGAACGGGGAGCAACTACGTAATGGGTGCGGGGTTTCCTTTTGGGGGATGAAAATGTTTAGGATTAGACAGAGGTGGTGGCTGCACAATATCGTCAATGTACTAAATTCCATTCAACTGGTCTACTTAAAATTGTTAGTTTTCTGTTATGTGAACTTCAATTTTTAAAAAATCAGAAATTAAGAAACATCTCAAACATTACAGAAAACGATACATATAATACTTTAATGGGCACCCATGTAATTATCACTCAAGCTTGTAAAATCTTAATATTTTGCCATTTTTCCTTTCAGTATGAAGGAAATAAGCTTTTCAGGAGGCTTCTAAGCCCTGGATGTGCCACTGTCTTACTCCCCTACCTCCATCCTCAGGAGCCCTGGGCTGGGCGTGGTGGTCCTGACGCCCAGGCAGGGTCAGCCCTTCCCTGTGCCCTGATTGGCTGTGAGCTCCACGGGGCGCTGTTTGCTGTGTTTTCACACTTCATGGAAATAATGTGGTCCTGTCTTGTCCTTCTGCAGCATGCTTTCCATGCAACGGTGTTGAGGTTTATACATGTTGATGCTATTTGTCCATTCTTCTGATGATGGACATTTTGGCTGTTTCCAATTTGTGGCTTTTTGTTGTTGCAGATGGCATTGCCAAAGAACATTCTTTGTTTGCCTTTGTGGTTACATGTTGGGAATTTCTTGGGGGACACACAGAGGATTGGACTCGCAGGGTCATAGGGAATGCACGTCTTCATCTTCCCAGCTGTTACCACATTGCTGTCCAAAAGAGTTATGCCAATTCACACAGCCTGGGAGCAGAGTCACTGGGAAGCTTATGAAGCTTAATTGAGCTCAGGACCCCCACTTGCTCAGGCCCCTTCCAAGATTCAGAGTCATTTTTTATTCTTTTATAAAGGAGGTCCCCAAATTGTATAAGCTTCAGGCTAACCCTGGAACTTCCCGACTCCCACCAGCAGCAGGTGAAAGTCCCCGTTGTCCCTCATCCTGGCCACACTTGGTAGCGTCAGACTTTGTAATTTTCTCTGGTCTGATGGGTGTGATATACGTGATTCGTTTTTAAATCTGTGGTCCAGCGAGTCCATTACTCACAGTTCCTATTTCTGCATCTGAGCTCCCAATAGCCTGGAAGGGGAAGAAGGGAAACCCTTGGCCTCCAGGACCAACAGGGTGGGGCTCCCCTCCCCTCCCAAGGCAGGGACACTGCCCACCAGAGCAGGAAGGGCGATGGCTCAGGGTGGGGCCTGGCAACCTTGCCCTGCCCAGCACCCCACCCCAGAGCTCCTGCCCTCTGAAAGCTCAGCGTCCTCCCGGGAGGTGGAAGGCAGCCCAGCCAGGGGTGTGACCCTGGCTCTCTGAGCCCCTGGAGCCCACAGGCCACACTGCTGTTGCAGGCAGTGGGGTCCCGGTGCACCCCCACAGGCCCCGGTGGAACGTCCAGGGTCTCCCCTCCCCAACAGCTGCACCCAGGGCTCTGCTTCTGGCCTGTTCCCCTGTCCCCACCCAAGGGGGACATTCCTTTTGGAACCACAGTCTCTGTTTCTTCCTCCTCCTCCTCCCTTCTGAGCCAGGGGCATCCTGACACTGGGACACCATTCACAGCACAGGATGTTAACCTAGGACGCTGTTTGTCTCAGCTCTGCCCAGGCCCAAGAGGAAACTTCTCTCACAAAGCACCAGAGGGTATCCCCCTGCCCCCCACTTTCAGAATTTGGGGAGACAATGCCTGGAAAAGGGTTGTGAAGTCATTAACACAGCTCCCTCCCTCTCCCCCGCCCCCAGCCTATAGGAAGTGGAGCCCCTGAAAGAATGGCTGGAATGTCAGAGAACTTTCCTTTGGAAGAGCCTGCTGGAGTGCCACCCCCTCTTGAGTGCCCTCATCTTGCATGCCCCTCAGGAGCTCGGGGACTCAGAGGGGTAGGGTCACCTGGTGGGAGGCAGCGCTTATAGGGTGCACATTTTGGGGTGGGGTGGGGTGGGGGAGCCACCTGGAGTCGGTTTGCAGTTTCCATTCTTACGTAAACCGGACACAGTAGTTACTAACATGAGCCTGTGTCTGTGACCCAAAGTGACTGGGGACTTTTTATTATTTGAGAGTGACCGAACAAGTCCTGGGACCTGCCCTAGATGCTCACCTGTCTGGGATTCTCAGACCCCAGAACCAGGATGGGGCAGTGGGGTGGCGGGCAGGATGACAGAGCAGCTTTCTGGTGGGTGGCCCACATTCCGGCTCCACTGAGAAGGCCCCATGAGGACTCCTGGGATGAGAGACGTAGAAGCAGAAACCTGACTTTCCAGAGCCGGGAGGAAACTGAGGCTCCGAGAGGGGCGGCAGCTGCCCAGGTGCCCCGGTCTCCAGGGTGGGACTTCTTACAGTGACAGCAGGTTACCTCCAGCTTCCTGCATTCACTCCAACACCCGAGATGAACTGCTCATAGTAGGAGGGATAATGAACAGGGGACCCCGCCCACCTGGGAGCCCTGGGCAACGCCTGGCTCCTTTCTCTCCCCCAAGGGAGTGAAGGGACAGCTCAGAGCCACTGGGGAGCTCACACCCCCCCCAGGCCTGCTTGTCACAGACACACCCTAGGTCCAGGGTGGGCCCAGGAATCTGCATTTGATAAGCACTGCTCAGCCCCATGTATCCAGCAAGGTTTGGAGTGGTCATTGGTAGGTCAGCCCACCCCCTCGACGTTGTTATGGGGGAGAGGACAGTGGGGACAGTTCTCAGTGACAGGCTGGGGCAGGGAGCCAGGGCCCTGAGGGTCTCCAGGGTTCAGGGCAGGCACCCTCTCTGTGCTGCCCCAGCCAGGGACCCTCATACAGTCTCCAGAGAGTGGGGGCAGCCCTGGTGGCCAGTGCAGGACAGTGGGCGAGGCTGGCCTTCCCTGGCTGTGCCCACTGACCCCTGGCCCTGTGTCATCTTCCTGTGCTGTGGGCCCCTCTCTGTGGCTGTTTATAAGGGGTGAGGACACTGCCCGGGTTTTCTCCTTCCCCCTCTTTAAGGGGGAAATTACAGGCAGAGGTCTCTCAGGGCTTTGTTCTGGGAGTTGAGAAGTGACTTTTCCAGAACCAGAGGCCTGCTTTGATCAGCAGTCCGTGAGTCTGAGCTGTTCTCTGGACACTGCTAAGTGTGATGGTGGGGCTCATGCATGTGTCTTTACAACCAAGCTCCACTGAGAAAGATTTTTCTTAACCTTTCCATAAGTCACTCCTCGACCTGACCTGACACAGGTGGGGTAATCTCTCTGTCCCAGAGCTTTCAGGAGAGCAGGAGGGTCCCAGATGCCATGGCAGGGAGAGCTCAGGCTCAGGTCAGGCAGGGACAGAGGCTGACTGTTGCACCTACAGGCCCACGGAGAGTGGGAGAGCGCATTGGGCTGCTGGCTGAGGCCGCGTCTGCAGCCTTAGGAATGGATGGCTTTGCTCTGGGCACAGGCACATCCTCTGAGGGAAGGGCTGGGGTGGGGGTCTGGGCCCCCTGGGGCCTGCCTTGAGGTGGGAGCGGGCCAGCCAGTCTAGACAGGATGGGGACTGGGGGCTGACTCCTGATGGATTCAGAGCTGAGCCCTGACACAAGCCCTTCTGGGCTCCTTCCTGGCCTCTCAAGTCTCAGTCCCTGGAAACAGTGTTTTGGACCAAAGGCCACCAAGGGCAGGCCCTATGAGATACCCCAGCAGGTGTCATCCTCGGGTGCTGATGGATGAGGACTGTGGGTGGGGCCGCTTGTCCCCGGAGCACTGATGCCATGGGGAAGCATGGCCAACTCCTCACAGGTTGCAGACTGTCCCGGGAGCAGGAGCAGCTCCCTGGGTTCTCTGCGTCCTGGGCCCTGACTTGCCCTCTGCATTCTGGTGGAAGATCTGGTTCCTGGTTGGCTCCTGCTGGGCCCAGCAGCATAATGACTTCCTAGGGGGATGGACTGGCCTTGATTCTCTGCTCCAGGCTCTCTAGCACTCCCAGCTCATTAATAGCTGCTGTTCTGTCCACACTGAGGCAGAATCATCCCTGTGGTGAATCCCTGTAGTGCTCCAAGGCCCTGGGGCCTGAGAAAATATGCAGGAACCAGAAGAAAAGCCTTGTCACCAGCCATCACACCTTGATCTGCACAGGAGGTGGAAGAGGAAGGCCCAGGGCCACCCAGCCCCTCTCAGCTGACCTGAAATTGCACCCCAGCTCCCCTCCTGTTAGAAGGCAGTTGGGCTGGAGAGGAGGGGGCAGGAAGAGGAGGAGGAGGGGGAGGACCCTGAAACTCCTGGATCCGCCTTTGAAGGAGGCCCTTAGAGGGCCCAGGGCACAGGCTTTGGGGTGGACACACCAGGAAAAGAGGAAAGGAGGAAGGACAGGAGACGAAGGCCACACCCCGACCCTGGTAGTGGGGGTGGGAGTGGGGTGACAAAGGTCGTGTTGGTGGACCCGGGGATGAGGACCCCAGGCCTGTGTCTGCTGAAGAGGGAGCGATGTCCTTCAGGGTTCAGATCTTTTGCTTGTTTTGGTCTTAAACACACACCTTGGTGTTCTTTCCTTTGAAGGGACAGAGCCTGTTAGCCAGTGGAGGGTGGGGGAGGGGAGGCTGCCTCCCATCGCCTCCTCCTTTGGGTTCTCTGCTCCTCTAGACCCGGGGTGGCTGGGAGCAGGACGAAGGTTACCGGGCAGTCTCCTCTCCCTCCGTGTTACTGTTCTCATGGCCATTTCCAAAGCTGGCCCTAAAAACGAGAGGTTTCATGGTGAACTGCCTGTGTGTGGCCTTGGGTGACTGCCACACACACGGCCGTCCTGACCTGGCTCCACAGCCAGCCTGTCAGAGCTGGCCCTCAGCAGCTGTGGGAGTGTGAGCGGGTCACTGTGCCTCAGTTTCTGCATCAATGAAATGGGCTATAGTAGCACCCACCTCAAGGACTGCTGTGAGGCTGAGTGTAATGTATGCAAAGCACTTCAAACCATGTGGTGCCCGCAGCTCCTGCTCAATAGACATTAGGTGCAATTATCACTGATTTACTAATAAGTCAAACAGCTGCTCTGATCAACTGGCCGATCCGCGATCAAAGGGGGCGACTGCAGGAGGGGCTGTGATGCCGATCCCCACCACCTTTACCTTCGATGCCCTTCCCGGGCAGGGTGGGTGAGGCAGGGGAGAGTGAGATTAGGGGGTCGGCGGGGCTGTGGAGGGCACAGGTGACTTGCCCCTGGGGTCCCCAAATCCTGCACTGACACCACCCTCTGTAGGGCTTTCCAGTGGCTCGTGTGCTCAGAGCTGCCCCTGGTCAGCCTGATGGGGTGACCAAAGGGAAGAGGGGGCCGTGGCAGTCCTGTTCTGCCTTCTGCCTTGGGGGTGGGGAATTCCTGAGCCTCTCTCTGTGCTCCTCTGCCAGCCTGGTGCCAGGCCAGTTTTGGGGAAAACTCTGTGAATTCTGAGAGCCAAGCATATTGCTGCATCTGCCCGAAGGTGAGGGAACCAGTTCCCAGTAGGCCTGGGATCAAACCTTTAAAACCGATTTGTCATCTGTGTCAATGCATCACCATCTGGGAGGGTGTTGGTTCAGGGAGGGGGCAGCCTCTGGCACAAAATCGTGCTCCACCTCCCCAGCCTCCATCCTGCCCTGTGGCTGCTTGGTGATAAGCCAGGGACAGTTGCACTGAGGGGCCTGGCGCGGAGGAACCACCCAGCTTTTACATCTTAGGACTCTTTCCAGAACCAGCCCCACAGTCCTCGCTGCTCTCCATTTGTGATTCTCCTTTGGTGCAGGTGGCATGGTGGGGCTAAGTCCTCTGTCCTTCAGGCCCTGCTTACCCAATGCCTCCACCTGGAAGCCCACCCTGCAGGCACCCCTTTCCTGTCCTGCAGGCCCGTGCTTGTGGTCAGTCTCCCACCTGGACTCCACCAGCCCATGTCCTCCCCTAGGCGGTGCCCTCTGAGACATTTGTTCTCAGCATGCATTCGTAGGAAAGGTGTAGGGTTTCGTCTCCCACCTGGCTGATATATATGAATCACAAGAGAGTCCTTGGCCCCAAGGGCAGACAGAGGGTGAAACTGACAGTGACCACCAATTCCCCAGGGAGACCCCCGGGGCCCACAGAGAAGCACCAGGCCATTGATGGTGGTTTCTTCTCATTGTTGGAAGGTGCACATCTGTTTTGCTGGCTGACCACGTTGCTCACCTATTTGGTGACTCTCATCAATACCTTTTGTTTTCCTTGCACTGAAGCCTCTCATGTCTGGTCTACATTTCCACAAATTTTGTCTTCTGGAGGTGGCTTGCCCATATGTTTCACACATCCTGCTTGTTTCTGTTCATCCTGCAGGTAAATCCAGTGGGTACAGTCTTGGTGGGGAAACATTTCCACCCAGATGAGGACAGGCCTGTGTGAGAGCCCCAGCTTCGTGGTCTAGGGCAGTGTCCTTCCCTCAGGAGCTGGTGACTGTCCTCTGCCTCGTGCGGGAGGCCGACACTGGTCAGTGATCGTCCGTCATGCTCACGGCCGGTGCTGGGGAGCAGAGGGCTAGCGGGTGCTGCGGAGAGCAGACTGCCCGGGGACTTCGGGAAGTGGGGGGAGGGCTGGGCAGGGCCTCTCCCAGGCCACCCTCGCCCTGGTAACATCAGCTACTGACCTAGACGCCCTCCTCTCTCTGTGAATCCCAAATCTCTGTCCCTCTCTCTACAAACAGACTCAAGGCCCCTGAGTCCTGGACTTGCCTTCAGTGGAGATGAAAGGACACAATCTAAGCTGCCTTGGGAGGGATGGTGGCATGATAGGTCCCCTGAAGGAGGGAGCCTGCTCATGATGGGTCTGGGAGGGCAGAGCAACTGGAGCAGGTAAACTGAGGTGGTGGCCTCAACACAACTCCCAGTGTTCACCTTGGGAGCAGCCTCAGAGCTCGGACTCCCAGTAATTGGTGGAGAGGTAGGGGGTCCCCACAGAGGAGTCTTCTGACTCCCCACAGACCCTCCCCTGGGTTCAGAGTGGGGGGTCCTGTGCAGGTTTCTGGGCCCCCTGTCCTGGGCAGAAGTGCTGAGCTGTCTTCACCCTCGCTGGGGCCCCGACACTGTCACCAGGATCTGACTCTGCCCTTGCTGGACCCAGAACTGCTCCAGGGGGTCTGGTGGCAGGACTGGAAGAGAGAGGACAGGAAGGGAGAGGTGGGCTCCATTTATTCATGTGTGTCTTTGAATAAAGTCCATCTCCCTGGATGGACCTGCTCTCAGTGCTGACCTTGGTCATTGTCACTCTCGGCATCTGTTAAATGCATGAATGCATGAATGCATGAATGAGTGAATGAGTGAGTGAGTAGCAAGTGCAGCATGCCCCTCATTCAGCTTGCTGAGCTGAGCTCCTCCATATGAGGAGGAGGGGCTCACACAGAACTAGGGAGGCTGACAGAAGCCCCTCCGTGTTTGCCTCCTGCTCTCCCTGCCTCTCAGCCCCAGGCCGCCCTCAGCCCCGTTCTCTGGCGTCTGGGAGGCCCCAGTGTGTTGGGGGTTGGTCTTTCTCCTCTGACTTCCTCTCCATGCTTCTCTTGCCCCCTGGGGTAGGGTCCTCTTGACTTCACCTTGATGCCATTGCCCTTCCCTGCAGGAGCTCATCCTTAACCAGCCTCCACACACACTCTCACACACACACACACACACACACACATGGGACATGCCCTCTACTCTAACTCACAGAATGATTCACTTTTGAGTCAGCAACCCTTGGAGATGGGACTGAGGGCCTCTCCTTGGGCACCCGGTCACTGTGCTGGTCAGTCCTTTCCACAGCACCCTGCCTGGCATTGTGTGGTCCCTGACTGCTGACAGAGCTCAGTGGGGACAAACACTTCCAGCAGCAGAATCAGGGCCGCTCATCCTGTGGCCTTGGGGGAGCACCCAGGGCCCAGAGCGCACAGCAGCTGGGACGAGTCTCATCCGGTGTGGCCAGCTTTTCTGTTCCTTCCTGGAGGATGACTTTGCCCACCTGACCTAAGTGATGAGATGGTTGAGTGTTGGGTGCACAACCTGTGTTCTGTGCTCAGAGTCCTTTACTTCTCGAGTTCAAGGCACACACTCCTGTCACACGCACCTTCAGGGCGCACCCCGTGCCCTCGGAGCTGGTGGTAGTTCTGACGCTGGGTTCCGAGGGGCTGCACGAGCAGACGTGTGTGTGGGAAGTGCTCTGTGGTTCATGTCTTGACTTGTTATTGGAAGAGGGTCGCTTGTGGAGACCCTGACACAGTAAGATGGAGCCCCCGAGAAAATCTAGAGAATTTGAGCAATTCCTCTGCACTGACCTCAGGTGTCCACGTCCTGCAGCAAGAACACTGGACGGTTGTGCACGCGGAGCTCCTCCAGCCCCGCACGAGCAGGGGGACACCACAAAGATCACAAGAACGTGCCAGAGGATCCCTTTCCCTTTGTGACCGAGGCTCACTGTTTGCAGGAGGACTTGCTCATATTTTTACGTCCTTTGTGTCCTTCCACAGGGGCACAAACATTGTCTTCCACTTTTGGGTTCTGGGAAATCACAGCTTTTTCACTTTTTACTGACTTTGAAGTTAGCTTTAAATCCTGCGTTGCACCCGGGTCTGGAGGGGGTCCCTGAGCATGGTGAGATCCTAGCCCTCCTGAGATGTCACGTGGTTACAGGGGAGGCTCTGCCTCATCACAGGACTGCTGTGACAGCGAGCACTTCGAGTGCCCCCCACATGCCAGGCACTGTTCTCAGCCTCGTCTCTTTTCCTTGCGCCACTCCTCCTCGCTCAGGGTTGGTCTGCACCCACCTCAGCCCCCTTCCAGATGGTCCCCTGTGCAGGTTGCCTTGAATTTGTCCCCTGGGCACCTGCTGGGCAGGGCTGTGAGGGGTACAGGGCAGGCCCACTGCCCATCTCCTGGGAGCAAACCCCCAGGGTTTAATCATTTCCTCTGTGTGAGGACATTCCCTTCATATGACATGTCACTTAGAATATGTTTCTGGGACAGACGGGGCCTGGTGGCATGTTTCCTATGAGAACATCCCTGGGAACCAGAGGCTCCTCAGCTCTTTCCAGTTGGAGGCTCCAGAGAGATGAGCCACATTCACTCAGTGTCCCCACATGGTGGGTCAGAATGGCCGGTGGGCTGTGCTCTGATGGTGGAGACATTTCGTAAAGGTCCCCTCGAGAGAGAATTTCTCACCTTGAAAGACGTTATTTTAAATGAAAGAAGCTCATCACAAAAGTCCACCTTTTATATATGATTCGCTCATGTGCAGGTTCAGAATAGGGGAATCTATAGAGACGGGAAGTGGGTCAGTGGTCACTGAGAGATGGGAGGGGTGGAGGGAGCCATAGCTAAAGGGCACAGGGTTTCTTCGAGGTGATGAACATGTGCTAAATTGTATCTGGAGATGATGGCTGCACATGTTTGTGATCATCCTAAACCATTGAATTGTCGCTTTACATGGGTGAGCTGTGTAGTGTGCGACTTCTCTCTCATTAAAGCTGTCTAAAGAGAGAGAACTTCTCCCTGCCATCTTACCATGAAACTCAGTGCTACAGAGAAACCACATAAAGAAAAAGTCAGCATGATTCTTAAAGGACCTTTGCAAGGTGGTGCACCCAGAGGCGGGACAGGGTCCTGAGGTGCCAGGGGGCAGGGCTGGGATGGAGCACAGGGTGGGCTTTGGTCCTGTGGACGGAATTCTTACCAGAGACCCCGGGGATCTGCATAAGGGTCTGTGTGTGAGTGTGTGTGTGTGAGTGTGTGAGTGTGTGTGTGTGTGAGAGAGAGCATTCCTAGGGAGCTGGAACACAGTCTTCCTCACACTGGTGGAAGCGCACACCCAAAGCAGGTGGAGAGTTGGAGTAACCCCGAAGCTTTCCTCTGCACTGGGGGCCGGAGGCTCAGCCCAGAGCTGCGGCCCCGTCTCACTGGTGCTCACTCAGGACTCTGTGACGAGCACTCAGTGTGGGGACTGCGCTCTGACTTCCCCTCACTCTTTCTGCCTTTGATTCCTGACCGAGCCACACGGGGAGGAATCGAGCTGAACGAGGTGCAGGGCACTGAGCCTGAGACCAGGGTCTGAGAGCCGCCTTCTCAGATTGTGCCACTTCCGGGTACCCCTGTGCCTTAATTTACCTCCTAGGTGTTTTACAGTTAATTTTTCCAGAATAACTATATCACTAGCTTAAGAATAAAAGCCATGCCCTTCTCCAGGTCACCTCTGCATGTCCGTCCTTGTAGCTCATGCTCTAGGGGAGCTCCAGACTCCTGGCTGCCCCCTGAGCCCTTTTCCTTGTGTTAGTCAGAAAACTGAAGAGAGTGACAGAGAGAACCATTTTACAGATGTGGTATTTAGTGTCCCTCAATGCCATGTCCACAGGCCACATACAAGCACCTCGGGCCTGCTGAGTCCCTCGTGGGATTCCATCATGGAGGGCTCTCCCCTCCACGTGGAACGCCAGCTGCTCCTCTGGGATTTGGTCCATCAGCCGCTTGTTTAGGCACACCCACTTCCCAGGAGGCACTGAAGGTCAGGGAACTAACTCGGACCCTGACACATGCTGGACGGGTCTTCCCTGTGTCCCGCAGCCAAGAGTCAGCCCTGAGCAAGGGGGACATCACCCCCTCCCTCACCTGGTCAGGGACAGCACCACTTTGTGATTAACCAGATGCACCTGTCTTGTGCTGGATGCTTCCAAGGGTCAGTGCAGGGCTCCCTGAGAGCATGTGAATGGGGACCTACCTTAGTTTGGTCCTCTTTGGATGGTCACCTGTTGACCAGCAAAGGATGCCTAGGAGAAGTGTGTCCCAGGCCCCTGCCTCTGCCCACGGGGTGGGCATTACCGATCCTCCCTCCTCTCCATGCCACACTCTCGTGCCTCCTAAATCCAATCCATTTCAGCCATCGGCTCATGTCCCTGTGTCAGTGCCCATGATGGAATAGGTCCAGTGACCTGTTTGACCTTAAAGGCAACTGTGGATGAGAATGACACACATGTCTCATCTATGGCAGTCAAGGATCTGGATTTAACTGATTTTGCTCCAATTACTGTTAGTTGTAAAGTGTGTCCCACTGGCTCCGCCATGTGCCTTCCTTCAGGTAACTCAGAAACATCAGTAGAGGAACTGTTCTGGGCAGAGATATCCAGATCTGATTCATGAGCCCAACTTGGCTTTGCTAACTCCAGATTCTTCATTACACTGATTTTTCTACCAAATGTGATCCTTTCCTGATGCTTCTCAGCTAAGAGGCTTGGAGGACCCCTGTGAGGACAGTGGTGTCTCTTACGCAGCAGGTGGGCAGCAGGACTGGGAGACGATGTCAAGGTACCACTTGAGTTCACACCCAAAGGGATGTAGGACTTGGAGGGAACTGCTCCTCAGCCCCCAGATGCTCAGGAGGATGGTGCAAGGGTCACAGCACCTTGGAACCCCTGACTGCAAAGCCATCTCCCCTGTGTCTCAGCCCCTCCCAGCACAGTCCTTATCCGGGTGGTGACAGTGGATGAGGCTGAAGTGATCTCATTGGGAAGAAAGGGGGCAAGGAGAAGGGAAGACAACTACAGAGTCGCTGCTTGGGGTGTGCTTGTCCACAGGGAGAGTGGGACTGTGGCACTGAGGGGCGTTGTGACCCTCACGTCTGTCCTTACGCTTCTCTTTGATTGGGGCTCGCTGACCCTGTGAACATCAGCTGGGGTGTCTTCTGGGTGATGATGGGGGATTGCTGCTCTCATGCCATCCTCGGCCACCCGAGGAGACCTGGCTGAGCTGCGTCCTCCTGTCATAACTCAGGCACTCAGCACTCCCGGGACTTGGGGACTTAAGGCATCAATTCAAAAAAAAATGGTAGTGACATAGTGTGGCTAATTTATTTTGTCAATAAAGACCAAAAGATACTTCTGTTCACTAGCATTTTCTAAAAGAAAAGATATTTTTATGTCAGAAATACTAGGAAGTGTGTAATCTCAGAATTAGCCCTTCTAATGACAATACCGGTTGGCATAAGTCCTTTCTAGGGATAAGGAATTCCTTAACTTCCACATGCCTCAGTTTCCTCATCTGAGAAATGGGTCAGCACCTTGCTCATAGGGTTGTGTGAAGATTAACTGAGATAATATTTGTAAACTGCTTAGGACAGTGCCTGGCACATAAATGTGATATACGTGTTTGCAATACAAAACTTAAATTGTATTCAAAAAATGAATAAAGGCAAGCAAGCAGAGGATTGGGAACAACTGAGATTGGAGATCCAGTCTTTGTCTCCCCCAGGCTAGAGCCGTGGCCGAGCGGTTAAGTTCACGCACTCCACTTCGGCAGTCCAGGGTTTAGCTGGTTCTGGACAGGGACACTGCATCGCTCATCAGGCCACACCGAGGCGGCGTCCCACATAGTTCAACTACGATATGTAACTATGTACTCGGGGTCTTCAGGGAGAAGAAAAAAAAGAAGATTGGCAACAGATGTTAGCTCAGGTGCCAATCTTCAAAAAAACAAAAATGTCGTTCTTGGTGAGGAAATGCCCCCACTGTTCTCTGCCTCCTTCCTGTTTTCCTGCCCCTCGTGCCCCAGCGTGACCTCTGGGTCTGGCCCTTCCTGGGCGTGGGCTCTCCTGGCCCTGTGCTCACCCTGCCCTCCTTCCCTCTTCAGGTCTTTGGGGCCCTCGTGTGGTCACTGATTGCCTCGTCCCTGGTGCCATTCCCCCAGACCCAGGCCTGGGTGATGTTCGTTTCTGTGTCCTGCTTCATAGGAACCACTGTTCTGCTCTTCCTGTACATGTGTGGCGCCAACTGTAAGAGGGTCCTGGTGAGTCCCAGCCGTGGGTGTTTGAGGGAGGTGGGTAGGGCCATCTTCCCCTGGGAGGCTGGCTTTTCCAGTGCTGGGTGAGGCTGCCCTCTAGCTGTCTCCCACCCATGTTCCAAGGCTGAGCTGGCCAGGCCTGCAGCTCCGAGCTGTGCACAGCAGGCCAGGGCTCCCTGAAGCCAGGAGGTCAGGAGAAGGGGACGGCAGAGGTTGACTGTCACCGTCTGCTCTGCTTCCTCCTGCGTGACTGCCTTTTTCATGGGTAACCAGCTGCCCAACCCCCCTCCCATCCCGCCTTCACCTGCCAGGGGCCTGTTGGCACCTCCCATCATCCAGGAGGTCTGGTTTCCATCTCCTGGGAGCAGGGTCCTGGGGCTGGCCTTGGCTGCCGTGTGACACCATGCTTATTGCCCAGCTCCATGTCACAGCTTCTAAAGCCGGGTCACCAGAGAAGGACTTGGCAAGGAGAGAAAGATGACCTGTGGTCTCTGTTCTACATAAATTCTGCCTTGAGGTCCATGAAGAAGGTGAAACTTACACATAGACTCCTGCTCCTTACATCCCCTGGAAGGGGTGGGGCCATTTGGCTGGGCCTCTCCTTCTCAAAAGGTCTCCTACTTACACTTGTGAAATCACTGTCAAATTACAGCTACTCTAAACCCCATTCTAGTCTTCCTTTGCTTGTAAACATACCTGGAGCCCTTTACTCCACCTCCTCTAAAAACCAAACAGTAGCAAAACTACAATGGAAATGGCCTGGGCCCCTCTCTCACCTGCATTGGTTACTGAGGCCACATCTGCACCAGGACTATGATCACGTATGACGCTTCTCAGGTCCAGAACCAACTTCTGCCTATTCAGTCCCAACTGCGCCCCTCACTTGATCCCCCCTTAAGGGAGAGCAGCATCCCTTCTCCACTGAAGTCCTTGCTCTGCCGCCAGACCAGCCAGACAAAACTCAGCTGGACAAACAACCTCTGTGAGGAGGGGGTTAGGGGGTGTGATGATAGGTGGATGGGGTGGGGGGAGTGAAAGGAAGTAGTAGAAGATGAGCAAGGGACCTGAGCCATGCCAGGTGGGGACAGGTGGGCTGGATGGGCCCTGCTGGGATCACAGCTGCCCCACATCCTCACTTCTGGGCTCCCTATCTCTCTGACGGCCCTTTCTGAGCCTGCAGGATGCAGCCTACCATTGTACAGCTGCCCTGTTTTACTTCAGTGCTTCTGTCCTGGAAACTTGGGCCACCTTCTCCATGGACGATGGTTTCTCGTACGAACATTACCTTGAAAACATCTTTGCTACGGTGAGTCCCCCAGTCAACCCGCCCGTGCTCACAGCTCCCACCGCCCACTGACAGGGTCTGAGCGGAAGGCTGCCCGAGCCCTCCCCTCTGTTTTTAGTTCACTGACTTTTGAATGAAATAGACCTTCCCCTCGTCATGAAGACACAAAGTCATGGAGAAGGGAGGGGACGAGCCCAAGACTCCCTTCATCACCCGGTCAGGGCTGTGCTACCCAGGCCTGGGCTGGCCCAGCGTCTGGTCCTGGGTGGGCTTTGCAGAGGGCGGGTGTGTGAGGACGTGACCGCTGATGCCCGGCACCGTCCGAGCTCTCCGTGAACCATCGTATTGAGCGCTCACAGCAGCCCTGGGGTGTGGGCGCTGTGTCATCCCCATTTCACAGATGGAGAACCAGGGCACCACGAGCAGGATAACGTGCTCCAAGGTCACTGGGAATGGGTGGGGCTGGTGTCAGGCCAGGTGCCCTGTCAGCACCCTCAGCACCAGCTTGGAGCAGTGAGTCTGGCCCCTGGGTGTCCTGGCCCCCTGAGCGGTCTTCCATGGAAGCACAGTCAGGGGCGGGAGACTGAGGCCTGGGGTGAAAATCGAGTGGCCGGGGTCTCCCCAGGCCCTGGCTCTGGGCTGGGCTGTGGGGAGGCCCTTCTGGGCCCAGCGAGTCCAGACCCCCAGCTGTGGGTGTTTGCTGTGCCATCAGGCCTCAGCTCCTGGTGACGGTGTCTCCTGCCCCACAGCTCTGAGCACCTGTGGGAGGAGGAGGGGCCGGAGGTCACGTCTCCACCAGCTCCCCGTGCATGTCCCTGTGCTCCCTGAGCCTCGGCCTGCTCCTCTGTGAAATGGGATGGCGATTCCTGTCCCTTCCCCTCGAGGACTGTGGATGTTGAACAGCTTCCTGCCGAGGCCTCACAGGAGCCCTGGGGGGAACAGGGCTTGAGCCTCGTTCACCCCGTCAGCAGAACAAACACGGGAGCCGACTGTGTGTGACGGGGGCAAGGTGTGTGCAGGTCTCTGAGCTCTAAAAGGAACGGTCTCCACTGCGGGGCCAGACCCCCTGGTGGGAGAGGTCATGTGAGGTCATGACCTGGATTTCCTTTTTATGGAATGAGTTGGAATGACAGGAGTAGGAGCATGTATTGTTTCATAAACGTTTTTCCAGAGCTGTGCATGGTGGGCTTGCAGCAGTGTGCTAACTCACCATGTCAGATGTATTTCTAGCCAAGGGTATTGTTTAAACAGTAAGAAAAAGGTTCATAAATAGTGCTCGTCAGATTTCTAGAGGTCGGCCTCTGAATTATGGAAATCTCGAGGTCAAACATAATGACAGATCACAGGATGTCAGCTCCAGGAGCCAAAGCTGTGCTGTCCCCACATTTTGGGGAGGACATAGCAGAGGCTGAGAGAAATCCCACAGGGTGGGCACTATTGGGCTCTGGGGGAAGGTTTCTCAAAGCCTTGTCTGCTGGTCCCTTGTGGGCCTGTCCCCTGCCCCGGGGAGGCCACATGCTCCCCTTAAGCTCCCAGCTTACTCCCAAGTTCCATCAACATGGCCACCACATCGTACCTGCCACCCCTCAGATGTCCCACAGTGTGGGAGTTGGAATGTCTCCCATTTTGGCTCATCTCCGAAGATGGCTGGTTTCTATACAGTCACACAGCCAGCCAGCACCTAGGATGCTCTTCCTTTCCTTGGAACGCTGGTCGTCCACCTTCTCCTCCATCCTTCAAATGGCTCTGTTTCATCTCCCCTCATCTAGAGAGCCTTATACCTCCCCCATCCCAACCCCAGAAGCCTTCTCTCCGAACAGACATCAGCAAGGCCTTTGACAACAACTTCCGTAAAGTTATTGCAGACAACAGTAATGATATGTAGATGGAATGTGGCTAGTGGGTCGGCGCTTGGTGGAACAACCCAGATGGGGTGGATTAATTCCCCTGCCCGCTGGACAGATCTCTAGCTGAGAACCACTGGGCTCTATCATTTCCAACTTCTCTTTTACTTTTTATCGAAATGCAACACACATCCAGAGAAGTGAGCAGGATGCAAGTGCACAGCTTGATGACTTTCCATAAAGTGAACCCTTCTGTGTAACAAGCATCCAGATTAAGAAGTAGAGCATCATAAACAGCTCCCAGAAACCCCCTTCCTGTCCTGCCGCCATCACTGTGCACCCACACCAAGGATGACCACGGGCCTGACTCCTAGCTGCCTAGCTCGATTTTTCCTGATTTTGAACTTCATGTGAGTGGAATTGCACAGTGTGTGTCTTTTCTCTCTGGCTTATTTCTCTCCGCCTTAGGTTTGTGAGGCTCGTCTCACTGTTGGGTGGAGATGCAGACTGTTTATCCTCGTTGCTGTAGCGTATCCCATTCATGACTATCCCAGCATCCCTTTATCCAGTCCACAATTGATTGTGTCCCCCTTTCTGTTAGCTGGGTTGGAGAAACGTGAGCACACCCAGGCAGAGTCAGGAGTGCCAGAACCAGGAATCACGATGTTCTCAGCAGGCAGGGGCGCTGGGCTGAAACCACCAAGAGGGAATACGAGCCCAGTTCAATGTGAAGTCCTGCCTTTCTGTTCAGCATATCAGCTGTGTCCGTGCACAGGGGAAGGAGTCCTGGTCACTCAGGGTTCAATCCCAGACACCGCCCAGCCATCACACGGCCTCCCATGGTCTCGGGAGGCCTGTCCAGGCTGTGGGAGGTGTCTCAAGACCTTCTCCTCAGACCCCTGGCCTTTGGGAGCATCTGGCCTGCCTCTCGCCCTCTGTGACTCCTAACTGGGACCTGCCTCAGGAGCTGAGCTTCTCCCCCGTTTGCTGACAGCAGAGTGTCAGCACTGAAGGGATCCCTAGGGTTGGTGGGAGCCGACGGAGGGGAGCTGGAAATTTCTGCAGAAATCTGCAGGTTTCTGGATCCTAACAGTCGGGGGAAATAATGGCAGCCATTCAGGGAGAGGGGTTTCTGAAAACCTCAGGATGTCCCTTCATGTCCCTGCTGTCTGTGTCCCCAAGGTGCCATTTCTTGCCCTCACTTGGAAAATAAGCTCTGTGTCCTGTTCCTGTGGGGACTTCTGAGGCTCCTCTGCCAAGGGTTCTTGCTGGGTCTGGAGTTGCCCGGACAGTAACCTGCTCCCGCCTGACGGACTGAGGTGTTTTTGGGGGCTGCTCACCCATGGTGACTGCCCCTTTCAGGCAGGTTGCCTCAGAGTTCCCGGATGAGCTCTCCCAGATGTGTGATCAAATACTCGGTTTACTCATCGCCTCTGGCCAACGAGGGTGAAGGGTTCGCCCTGTGTGGGGTGGGAGAGGGCAGGCCCAGTGACGGCTGGTGTCTGTAGGCATTTTCACGGGTCACGGATGGGTAGCCACCCTAAGTATTGTGCCTGTTTGGACACTGCTGACCCCACGCCCCAGGTCACAGATCCAGGTGCAGATATTGGACTCGGGGGCAGCAGGCCTTTAGGAGTAGATGGTGCCCAGTGAGCACAGCACATCAGGGGCTTGACAGGCCACAGGTGACTGTTTGCCGCCTTTCCAGGGCCTTTGTTCCCAGCGTCTAAATAGCCGACTGCGTCTTCCCAGCAGCTTTCTCAGGAACCCCTCCTTTGCAGCATCTCACAATCCCGCCTCCCTGTCCCTGGCCCTCAGTCCTGTGAGCCTGGCTCCTCGCCCGTGTCTGTGAGATTATGATCCTAGAATAACATCCTGATGGGTCTGAGGACGTCCAGGCAGCATCGAGACCTTCACCAGAGCCAGCAAACCCCCTGTTCGTGTTCTCCAACCGAGGCCGCTGGGCTCACAGCTGGTGGACCCGGCTCTTCCTGGTGTGGAGGAAGCAGGTTTCCCATAGAGAGCAGTTGATACTCGCCTGTGAGTATCATTTGAGGGGACTCTGAAGACCCCCATTTCTAGTTGGTGGCACCACCATGATGACATGAGATGGTAGATGGTTGACCATGCACACCATGTCCAGTGGGTCGTGAGGTCATCTGGAGCTCTGTGCCAAAAGCATTCAGGGCCACATCTGGGCTCAGCCAGAAAGGACGTCTGTGTGAGTGACGGGAAGCAGTGGCCGTCCACACAGTTCATGTCTGTTGTCCCAAGCACCAGTCTAGCGGCCGGCCCAGTGTCGATCACGCATGCCCATTAATGGTCATTTATCTTGTTCTCAGGTGTTTTCATATGTAGCCACTCTGCTCTACATGGTCCATGCGGTGTTATCTTTAGTAATATGGAAGAAATCAGCAGAAGAAACTCAGTGGAAAACCCTTATGGTGATAAGTCTCCGGCCGCCTTACAGCTTAACTGGTAGAACGGAAAATGTCCTTGATCGTGGAAAAAAGTAACCAAAAGAAGAGCAACGTTGTCTGTCTTGAGGGTGTTGTGCTGACTCTCCCATGTCCCTCCTGTCAGGATTGGGACCTGCTGCATTTAACCTCCTACTACTGAGCCGTCTTTCAGGGTCATCTCATGTTTGTGGAAGGGGGCGGTGGGGTGGAGTGTGGAGTCTGTGATCTGAGAGACCATGGAACAAAGATCCCTGCTGAGCCCTGGACCGGATCTTGAGAACTCTCTGCTGGAATCTTCCACAGGCTCTTTTGAGCCCCCATCATGTGGCGTGTTTCTAAGTCTTCATGGAGATTCTACCTGTCATAGGGATAAAACTCACCCAACAAGTACTTGCAGATGTCCACGGGGGAAGATGATAAAGCTTTGAAATACTTTATAAAGTGCCTTTATGTTCAATACTTTTGTGGAGTGTTTTCTTGTTTTTATTTTAATTCCCCTGTATCAGGACACCATCATTCCAGCTTTCTTTCTGAGGAATCCTTGGCTTAGACTGAATCTCTAGAGGCGGCATCAAGTGGCAGTTCAGATGACAGCTGTGTGTGCTCGGCCACTGCACTCAGGGAGCCCAACGCTCAGTCTCCCACCCTCCCCAGCTACCAGGGGCCTCAGATGGCTTCACCTCTCTGGAAACTCGCCAAGTACTACCCTGGGGGTCCTATTCTTTTTCCTACAGGACAAAGGGGTTTGTGCTCAATTAGAAAGTCCTCAAGCCACAAGAAACAAGGTGCAGAAGTGTCCTCTCACTCTGTGAAGCTGATCAGAGATGTTCTGGGCGCTGGGCTGTGTGTTCTGTTCCAGTTAGTGATTTGGATAATAAGCTGTGTTTAGAATTTCCTTGGGCCACTCCATAGGGGAGGAATGGGATCAGACTGCAGAGTGACAGGAAGTGAGGTGACAAGTGCTGAGTGCCACGTTTCGGGGATGAGATGCCCGGGTTGAGAGGAGAGGAGATAATGGGATGCGGGCACTCAGTGAGGAATCCTGAGAGTCAGCTCCTGGCATGAAGTGCTCCTTCATCCCTTCACTCGAAGAATCCATGATGTCCCAGAGTTGGGGCTCCAGACCAGGAGCCTCAGAAACTGGTCAGCCCCCAGCCGTGGAGGCGGACGGGCAGGGCTGGCTGACCTCTGGCTCGGGGCCACGAGGGCAAAGCTTCCAGCCTCAGGCGGAGGTTTGACTAGTTGACATTTTCCTTCCCTCCCACCTTGGGGCCCACATCACTAAATTGGGTCTCAGTGGCATCTCCAGGACGTCCTTTGTTATCCCAGGATAATTATTCCAGAAAAGGGCCACTTTTAGTGAGTCCACTTAAAACAAAACTTAAGTAAAAATCTTCATTGTAAATTAGGAGCACGGGGTTTAATCAGGTCTTTATCCTGGAAAATTAAAGTTCAAATTAAGAAATGCTGGGAAGTTGGTCACGTGTTTACCAAAATTCGCAATCAATTGTTGATCGAGGAAGTCTCACTTTTTCAACAAAACCACTGTTCACAGTCCTGGGCGCAGCAGCGCGTTGCTGACGGAGGCGCTTTGTTGACCCTGAAAGAAGGAAGAAACCAAAGGCTTAGTGGAATTTCCCAAGGCTTTCTCAGTGTTTCAAATTTTACTTTACTTCTTCACTTAACCCCTATGACAGCCATGTGTGGTGGATAGATTCAGATGAGGAGTCTGAGGCACAGAGAGGTTAAATGATTTACCCAAGGTCACACAGCAAGTAGGGGTGATTTCCATGTGTCTGCCTCCAGAGCATCAAAGTTACCTGTCATGTGCCACACCACACTGTGACAGAGTCCGTGTCCCTCTAGGAGCAGGGGACACAGACATGCCCAGCCAGTCCTTCACACCCAGACCACTGACAACACTGACAGATGATACTGAAGTTTCCACACAGCACACAAGATGTGTCAGGGGAACCCAGCCAGGAGCCCACCCTCCTGGGAGGAGTGGCCGGGATGAGGGGCTTTACCAGGCAGAGAAGGCAGGAGAGCTTTCCTAGGCAGAGCGGGGAGTGACCCAGCCAGGCAGGTGGGGAGGGGAGGGCTCAGGAGGCTACGAGGCCCAGGTGCCCTGAAGGCGAGGCTGCAGCCTGGCGGGTACCCCGGGGCACCTGCGGGGACTGCCTGTGGGACAGTGGCAGCTGGCCAGGTGAGAGATGCTGTGGGTCTGGGCAGCAGCAGCAGGACAGGCAGACAGTCTGGGCTGGGGAGGGCACAGACTCCAGCAGATGCTGGGGAACTAAGAGCTGGTGGAGGGGACTCTGCGGACCCCTGAGCCTCCCGAGTGTGCACCTCTCTCAGCTCAGCTCCCTTGCCTGCAGAGAAGGAACAGCCATCCTGCCTCTTGGGCTGTTGGAGGATTCGAGGACTCAGTTCAGGTCAGCCCCCGACTGAGGAAGGCTGAGGACATGCCAGCTGCGGTCACCATTATGGGAACGAAGCAGGGAAAGGTCTAGAATGATCCTGAAGTTTCTACCCTGGGCAGACAATGGTTATTCACTCTGTGTTCAGGATTCATTGACCACGTCCCTGACATTGTCATAAACTTGGATCGATAGTTTTGCTTTTCCTCACAGAACTGAAAGCTTAATTGGCCATGTCAGAGGTTAAAATGGCCCCATCTAGTAAACCAACTTCCGTCCCTTGGGAAGGAGGCCATTTCTGCCAGAGCCCTCTGACCACTCAGTGAAGTGCACCGTGAGGGCCCCAGAGGGTCAGGGTCATCCCATCAGATGCTTTGGATCCTCTGTCACCTGGGCCTGAGCAGCCTCACCCCTCGGGGACAGCAGTGCTGGGAGGGAGCAGGGACGTTACCGATGAAGAACAGGGGGCCACTGAGGCCCAGACACTCCTGCAGAGCACCCGCAGGTTAGCGCTGGAGCTGGGCCTCGGCCTCAGGCACCCTCCTCTGCCACTGCCCACTTGGCTTCCTGCCCCTGCTGTCCTGCTCTTTCCCCAGGTTTATTGAGATACAATTGTCATATAACATGGTATAAGTTTAAGTTGGACAACACTAATGATTTGGTGTCTGTATGTACTGTGAAATGATCACCACAATAGGTCTAGTCAACATCCTTCCCCTCACGTAGTTACATTTTTTTTCCCTCTGATGAGAACTTTCAAGATCTACTTTCTTAGCAACTTTCCAATATACAGAACAGTGTTGTCAGTTGTAGTCGTCATGCTGCACATTCCATCCCTGAATGTATTTATCTTATAACTGGAAGTTTGAACCTTTTGAGCCCCTTCACCCAGTTCCCCCACCCCCACCTCTGGCAACTACAGATCTGATCTCTGTTTCTATGAGTTTGTTTGTTCGTTTTAAATTCCACACATAGTGAGATCACACAGTATTTGTCTCTTTCTGTCTGACTCATCTCACTCAGCATAAGGAAATCACTATCCCAAAGAGACGTCTGCACCCCACGTTCATTGCCGCATTTTTCACAATAGCCGAGACCTGGAAACAACCTACGTGTCACCGACACGTGAATGGATAAAGAAAATGTGGTATATACACAGTGGAATACTATTCAGCTATAAAAAGAAGGACTTGCTGCCTTTTGCGACAACATGGCTGGACCTCCAGGGCGTTGTGCCCTCCTCTTTGAACATACTCCCCTGCTTTCTGCACTCGCACTGAGACCGAGCAGAGAGGGGCTGAATTAGTGACCTGCACTGAGGACATGGCCAGGGGTGAAAGAGCCATCCTGTGAGTGTGAGGACACAGTGCCCAGACTCTGTGGCCCATGGGGGAAAATGTGTCCCCCAGTGTTGATGACAATCTTGTGGATCACACAGGACACGCATCCACCAGTGGCTACAGTGAGGGGCGTGGCTGTCCCCAAGCATGATGCATAAGTCACACAGCACACTCTACCTACAGTGTACCATGAATGTCTGTGATAATGATGATGATGTCATCCACCTGCTTCATTCCTGCACAGCTGGCATGTCACATCATCCAGGGAGCTGTCTCCATCCCCAGCCAGCTCCTGCTCCTGGCTATCCTGGCTCTCCACAGCCCCAGCCTCTGCTCCTTAGAACTGCAAGATCCCCCTCCCAACACCCACCTCCCAGGCAGATGCCCCGACCGGTTCTCTGCAGATGCTCGCCCATACCCACCCCCAATAGGACAGAGGGAGGCCAGCAGGACTGAGGGGCTCTGCTCAGCCCCCAGGATGGGCTGTGGCAGAGGGAGGAGAAAGTGAATTGGCCCCGAGGGCCCCTCCTAGGACTCATTCCCATCACCCAGGCCAGGAAGGTATGGCCAGCAGGGAAGGTACAGGAGGACAAACTGCGTATTTCCATGGACCTCTCACTCTATAAGCAGGGCTGGGGCCCCCACTCTTGGCCTGTCCTCTGCCTTGGGCAAACAATGACAGGAATGCACCTGAGACAGTGTGCCCAGCATTCTGGGCTTGTTGGCCAGATGCTCCGCTTTACCTGAGTCCAGCAGTTTTCTGGCCCCTGATGCTAATAGGCAAAAGATGATTTAGACGTTCAGGCCATCTCCCCACCGGGTGCCCTCTGTGCCCTGATGCAGCCCTGACTGTAATCAAAGAGGAGGGGGTTCTGGCCTCACTGGGCAGGAAGTGGGGGAGAAGGTGATGGAGGGATTGAGAAAGCCCCTCCCCATCTGCTCAGCTTTGGTCCCTCCCCTGTTACACACGAGGGTCCCCAGGGGCTAGCGTGACTTCTCAGTGTGACTGAAGCTAAGAGCTCCCCACGCATCCTCTGCTGTCACCTCACAACCATCCCACAAGTGTCCTGTTATCATTTCCACTGTGCGCATGAGGAAGCAGGTTCTTGGACACTGAATGATGCCCATCTGATGACTCTGCTAGGTGGCTGAGTCAGGCCTGAACCAGGGCAGGCAGACCTGGAGCCCAGGCAGGGCTGGAGCCATCCCTGCAGAAGTGTCCCATAGACTAATGCATCTCCCAAGTTCCCTCCTCCCTTGAGCACTGGTCTCCCCACTTCCCCATCCCCAGGCCCGGCTGGATGCAGGTTCTCAGCTGCCCCCATCACCTTTGGGGCTTAAAAGGGCTGCTGCTCCCGAAGATGCTGGCAGTTTAGCAGGAGGCCCTGGAGAATCCTCAAGGAAGGCTCTCAAGGTGTTTCAGGCCCCAGGACCCCACTCTTTTGTGCCCTGAAACTTTGCTCTCAGTGAGCACGTTCTTCCTGCTATGGGGAGAGAACAGCCCACAGGGAATGGACCCCCCGAACTGTAAGGAGCAGGAGGAAGCCCCCAGCTTGCTTAAGCAAACTCTGTCTCTTCAGGCCCAGAGAAGTTGTTTCCCAGACAGCTGTGAGGAAGAGCAGATGTGGCTGCAGAGGCCGTCAGGGTCTATGAGGTGGCAGGTGGCTGGGAGAGGTGATGGGGCGAGGATGGATAGAGACCCTCTCCTTTCCTGGGCACCACCATGTGGGCAGATGGGGGTTTGTGGCCTGATTTCTGGCTCCCTTGGGGCCTCCACATCAGCATTAGGGCCAAGATGCCATGCAAGACCACTCTCCTGTCACCTGCCCAGAGGGTGGGCACCTGGACCCTTCCTTCCTCCCTGATCAAGGAGAGATGGCTCTCTCTCTCTATCCTCCTACCCGGAGTGGTGAGAACACTGTGATTTGCAGAGCTGGGGCATCTGCCACCGCCCTCCCTGCCTCCGATTTCAGCAGGCCCTCAGCCAGCAGTGGAGGCCCATCCATCACCTGATTTGAGACTCATGTCTCCCCTCAATCCCCTATTGGTCACCCCCTCCAGCACAGCCAGTGACCTCACATTGATACTGACCCTGATATCAGTTTCCCCACATTAAACCCAGCATACATGGGGTTAAAACCAAAACACTCATTCCCTGCCTACACTCTGGCTTCCTGGCTCCAGAATCCACTATCCTCCATGGAGACAGACACCGTCAAGGACAAGCACCTGGATTATCTCCTCCCCGCAAAGAGATACAGGCTGGTGGGAAAGCTGCTGACCAGCAAGGTCACAGGCTTTCTCCTCTCTGCAGTGTCTCAAGGCCAAAGACAGGCTGGTGGGAAAGCTCTGACCAGCAAGGCCATGTGCTCCCCCTCCCCTACCTAAAACCCCAAATAAAAACCCTTCCTTTTAGCCTTTCGGGGAGTTTGGGATTTCAGCGTTAGCTGCCCTCTCTCCTTGCTCAGCGCTGTGCAAAAATAAAATTCCTACTTTCTTCCACCACACTGGGTGTCAGAGATTGGTTTGCTGCGCAAGGGGTGAGCGAACTCACTTCAGGTTCGGTATAAACATTCTGCTCCTAAAGAAGAAGGAGAAGAAGAAGGAGATGAAGAAGAAGACCTCATGCCTTGTCCTTCCTGGGCTCCTCTTCCCGCCCCGTCCCTCCCTCCATACAAACCTACCTCCATCCTCCTGGTCATGTGGAGCCCTCCCCCTGCCCGAGGCCGCTGCTCTCCACACTCCCGGACCCCGGGCTCCTTCCAACACTCCCTCAGCCCCAGTCCTCAGTGGCTGGCCTGCTCCCCGCTGGGGCTCCCACCACAGCATGTTCTCAAATACCTGCCTCCTCAGGACAATGCCAATGCCAACACCAACCAAAATGCATCAACAAAGAAACAGCAAAAACCAAACACAAGAAACTAACAACAACCCAGTCAAACCAAACCACAGGGAAGCCCCTGCATGAGTCCTGCTCTTCTCCCTCACAGCCAGACTTCCGAGTTGGCTGCTCGCCTGCTGGCAAATGAGCCAGCTGCCAGTGTGCCATGGCGCCTTCCCTTTCTTTAGCTTTGTGGCTGTTTCATCTTCCATACAGTTAATAATTGTCTGTGGTTTTTTGTTTTGTGTTATTGTTAAGGGTAGGGCTTTATTTTTTCTACTTTTATATCATTAATTCAACCTGAATACTGTGGCAGTTTCTTCAGTCTCTCTCCAGATTGTCAGACATGTCGCATGTTCTCTCAGTCTCCTCTTCCTGAAGAAGTCCCTCCAGAGCCTTCCAATCTGCGTAGGTCCCCTTGACACCTGGTGCCCAGCCGTCCCCTCATCGTCCCCTGCGTGCTCCCTCGTCTCTCCCATGTTGCTCTGCGGTTTCCTGTGGTCCATACAGTCCTTGCCCCTTGTTGGTTCACGCCTTCATTTGGACGGCGACACGCTCTAGTAGCCTCCTAGGAAATAGTGTAATGGGAATTAAGGTGATTGCTTTTTAGACTGTTCCTGTGTGAAAGTGTTTTATTCTACCTTCACACTCGATTAGTAGTTTTGCTGGGTATGGAATTTGGGCTAAAAATGATTTCCGTTTGCTATATGGGAAGCATTTCTCTGTTGCAGTCAAGATTCCAGAGTTGTTTGTTTTTTTTCTGAATGATTTCCTCTCCTCTCTTTTTTCTGTATTTTTCCAGAACTTCCATTATCTGGGTATTAGAATTTCTAAACTGGTCCTCTGAGTTTCTTTACTTTCCTGTTTTCATCTCTGTCACTTTGCTCTGCTTCCTGGGAAGTTCTTCACATTCATCATCCAACTCTTCCATTGAGATTTTCATTTTTCACTGTTGCTTTATTTGTTTTTTAATTTTCAAGAGCTTTCTTTTGTGCTCTGATTTTCTCTTTTAAGGCATTCTTCTCTTGCGTCATGGATCTGTATCTTCTTTTGTTCTCTGAGGATGCTAATCATTTTGAGGATGCTTTCTTCCCACTTTATAATCTCTTTTTTTTCCCAAGTTGCCCTTTCTCTTTGTGTGGCCTCTCTGTTTCATGTTAGAGGCACTCTTGAAATGTCTGTTAGTCTTTAGTTGTTAGCTCATATTTTTAAACCAACTTTATTGAGGTATAATTCACATATAATAAAATGCCCCCATTTTGCACATACATTTTGATAAGTTTGACCAATATATACACCCATGTAGCAATCATAGCAATCAAAATATGGAACATTCTCATCACATAGAAAAGTTCCCTTGGGGGGCCAACCTGGTGGCGCAGTGGTTAAGGTCACACACTCTGTGTCAGCAGCCTACGGTTCGTCAGTTTGGATCCCAGGTATGGACATACGTGCTGCTCATCAAACCATGCTGTGGCAGGCGATCCACATAAAAATAGAGGAATATGGACACAGATGTTAGCTCAGGGCTAATCTTCCTCAAAAAAAAATTTCCCTCGGCCCCTTTCCTATCTGTGCCCCCAACTCCCACCCCTCAGCCCCAGGCAACCTCTAGTCTGCTTTCTGTCACTGCAGATTAGGTTTATCATTTCTAGAGGTTCATGTAAATGGGAGCTTACAGAATGCACTCTTTTGTACCTGGCTGCTTCTGCCCAGCATGATGGCTATGAAATTCATCCCTGTTGTTGAGGTCTCAGCAGTTCATTTCTTTTATTGCTCTTTGTTCCTAGTATCCCATTGTATGACTATGTCATAATTTGTTTAGCTGTTTATCTGTCCCTAGATATTTGGGTTGGTTCAGCTTGAGCTATTTTGAACAAAACTTTGTCTTCATGTGGACACATGTTTTCTTTATTCTTGGGTCAAAACCTAGTTGTTGAATGGCTGGGTCATGTGGTCAATGAATGTTTAGGTTTATAGGAAAACTATTTTGTTTTCCAAAATGGTTGTACCATTTTACACTCTCACAGAAATGTATGTGAGTTCCAGTTCCTCCACATCCTCACCAATACTTGATAAGGTCAGTCTTTTTAAATTTTAGCCATCCTCGTGGTTGCATGGTGGTATCTGATTGAGATTTTAATGTGCACTTCCCCTAATAATCAATGACGTCAAGCAACTCTTCATGTTCTTATCGGCCATTTGCATATCTTCTTTTGTGAAGTGTGTGTTGAGATATTTTGCACATTTTCTATTGGGCTCTCTCTATATATATACATGTATGTGTGTGTGTGTATCAGATATATGTTTGACTCTCCTTATTTGCAGTAGTTATGTTCCATGAAGTCACCACAAACACGGACTTTTATATTTAGGTTTGTGATCCATTTTGAGTTAATTTTGGTATGCAGCCTAAAGTAACATTGAGATTTATTGTTTCCTTATGAATATGCAAGGATTCCAGCATTGCATGTTCAAAAGAATATCCTTTTCCTCACTGAATTACCTTGGAGACTTTGTCAAAAATCAGTAGACCATGGGGGGCCGGCCCCATAGCCTAGTAGTTAAGTTCAGCATGCTCCACCTGGTGGCCCAGGTTTGGTTCCTGGCTGCTGACCTACTCCACTCAGCAGTGGCCATGATGCAGTGGTGACCCACATCCAAAATAGAAGAAGATTGTTACAGATGTTAGCTCAGGGAGAATCTTCCTCAGGAAAAAAAATCAGTCGACCATATACATGTAGGTCTATTTCTGGATCTCTTTTGTGTACCATTGATCTCTGTGTCTACCCTTTTGCCAATATCATACTGTTTTGATTAATCTACCTTTGTAGTAAGTCTTGAAATCAGATATTTAAGCCCCTTTTTTCTTCTATTTCAAAATTGTTTTGACTTTTCTAGGTCCTTTACATTTCCATACAAATTTTTTTGTCAGTTGCAGCAAAAAAGTTCAGTGGATCTGTGATTGGGATTGCATTGAATCTGCAGATCCATTTGGGGAGAACGAACACCTTAACAATATTGAGTCTTCTAATCTTTAAATGTGGTATATCTCCCCACTTATTTAATCTCTTTAATTTCTCTTAGCAATGTTTTGTTTTCTAATATGTATCTTACATATATTGTTAATTTCTTCTTTTTCTGTATTATTGCAAATTATATTGTTTTAACTTTAATTTTTAAATGTTTGGTGCTATATATATAAATACAATTGATTTTTGTGTATTGATCTTGTATAATCTTACTAAACTCACTTATTAGTTCTAGTAGTTTTTCACAGATTCCTTAGGATTTTACACACATACAATCATATCATCTGTGAATAAAGACAGTTTTACTTTTCCTTTTCAATCTGGATGCCTTTTATTTCTTTTTCTTGCCTTATTACGTTGGCTAAGACCAGTCAAATAGATGGGGTGAGAGTGAGGATTCTTGCTTTGTTTCCAGTATTAGAGAGAAACCACTCTGTCTTTCACCATTACATATGACACTTGTTGCAGGTTTTTCACAGACGGTCCTCATCAGTTTGAAGAAATCATCTTCTATTTTTACTTTTCTGAGAGATTTTATCATGAGCAGTTGTTGAATTTTGCCAAATTTTGTCAAATACATTTTCTGTATCTGTTGAGACGATCATGTGGGTTTTTAAATTCCTTTAATATTGTGAATTGCATGACATGAGTTTTTAATGTTAAACCAACTTTAGATTCCTAGGAGGAATTCCACTTAGTCATGGTGTATTTCTAACGTTTTCATATAAAAATATATTTTGCTGGATTC